>NW_020218772.1:144911-197381 GCF_003070985.1 Temnothorax curvispinosus | reverse complement strand
ATATATATATATATATATATATATATATATATATATATATATATATATATAATAAAAAATACAGAATGTTTGTATAAAAAATAAAAGTAATATAGCATATCTTTTTTATTTTGCTTATATGCAAGCAAAATGAAAAATACGCAATATTAGTTTTCACTTTTGCACAAACATTCTGTATTGCCTTTAAGTTACGCTGCGTAAGTAATTTGATATGCTTCACAGCATGCAATGTATCCTTGTAAACGTGACTAGCATTTCACATTTACAACGTAATACATTTACTATGACGAAACCTGAAACGTAAATGTGTTCTTCAGAGAATGATCTGCAGTGATTTGCTGCATTATAAGACATTATAAGAGATAACATACAAATACACATATTATAAATTATAAGAAATAAATATAAGGTACATGAAGGCTGTTATTGGCATAAACATCAATTGTCACTGTGATGTAAAATCTATTATAATCCTTGTTACCATTTTTACACTTGTCATACTAATTTTTCAACTGTATGTGCAGATATAAATTTATAATATTTTAAAATAATATAAGAACTCAAAGTCAAATTGTACATGCGTTCGACATTAATAAAAGTTTGCTGAACGATTTGTTTAATTATCATAATTACCTGCGCAATGATGTTGTGGAGTATAAGAGACACGGGGTCGCTAGGGCAGACGAAATGCTCCAGATTAAAATTAAAGTAATCACTGTCCTCTTGCGAGACATATGGTGTTTAAGAGGATACATAATGGCCATGTACCTGCAACAAACGACACACTGGTGCTGTTTAATATTCCTCGACAGATTCAGATAAATTACTGAGATTTATGGCGCTTAATCCTGTATTGTGTCATCATCTTTTTCGATAAGCTATTCTCGATTTTTATAAAAAAATTGTATAATAACTTTAGACATTATCATTTATCATTATCGAACGTTTACAAGGAGAATTGTGAGAAACAGTGCTTTGTTGCAAAACTTTTGCAATTATGGAAGATATTTAAACACAGATAATGTTCTTATTTATTTATTATTTTACAAATATATTTGTACTATTTTATATAACATTCTTCTTCTGAGCATTCTTTTTGAAAGCGATAGTTACTTCAAATGACAGAATTTATCGTTAATTTTTGTTTATATATTTTTATTCAAATTATTTAATATGCATACAATTTTTGTGAAAGAATGTGTGCTTCAGATAATAGCTGTTTCGCATGTAAGCCAGAAATTCGAAATGCCATCGCGCGAAACGAAGCAATTTTACGTTAAAAAATGCAGTTGCGTGTAATAAAAGTGTAAATTGCTTGCTCCGTTGCGAATTATACTGATATTTTAGATCGATTCGTTGTATGTTACACGTAACACAGTATTCCATAAAATATAACTACTCCAGATTATTGTACTAGGAGAGACTGGTGCGCTAGTTGTTACACTTTTTTGACCTAACAAATTTTGTATGACCAAAAAGCTATGAGACTACAACGTGGTTTTTGATGCGTAATTTCATACATTAAAAATGATTTGTTAATTTTAACAAGATAATATTCCGGACGTTTCGGCTTCACATTGAACCATTCTCAACGGTGTAAAAATGAGTAGATAATTAATTACACCGTTGGAGGATGGCTCAGTGGAGCCGAAACGTTCGGATTATTCTCTTGTAAAAATAAAAATAAATCATTTTTAGTGTATAAAATTATGCACCCACAACCGTGTTGTGCTTTTATAGCCCTTTGGTTACCACAATTTGTTCATTATCGAGAGTCTTAAGTTATTTTTTCTTTTTATTTGAGTTTACTTTTTTAATTATTTTTTTTTAATCAACTTATAAATCGGATAGATATGTATTACAGAGAGATTTATCAAAAGCTGTATGTTTAAACTATATTAAATATATTTCTTTATGTAAAGTTATTATTCATTTATCTCACATTAATAAAAATCTTAAAAGGCGACATTTGTAACAATCTACAACTGTCACAACTTATCCTATATGAGGTTCTTTTAAATATATTAAGTAAAGATAGAAAAATAAAAAACTGTCCAGAAGAGTACTTTTACTAATGACTTGAATAAATATTTTTTTAAACTGTCGAATAATGTAAATACGTACTTACATATATTGTGCACATTATACGTATATGATAAACATAACTGTGATCAACTTTTTATTTTTTGTTATTTTAACAATTAAAATACAAGTAATAAAAAACATTGTACTATAAAAGTCTTGAGAAACATAATTTTTATTTTTTGTATATTTGTTAGAAAAGTAAAACATAATTAACATAATTGTAACAAACCTTTTCTTAGAATTAAAAAGTTGTAATAACTTACTCCGGCATGACTAGCTCCACTCTACCATATTTTATAATTAAGATTATAATTAAAAAAATAAATTTTTAAGAGAGATTAACATAAATGAAAATTGTATGTCATGAAATAAAGATTTTAAAGAAATATTACAAACTTCAACGTATAATAATTAGATTTAAAAATATTACTAATAGATAATTACTCTCTCTAGAGAGAGATAATATATTTTATTTATTTTACTCTAGGCTACAGAAAACGATTTTTATCTTCAAAAATGTATCAGGCATTTTATAAACGACCACACTAAATTACTGATGTAATATTCCCGACATATACAGTGCTATTATCTTTTATTCTGGAAATATATTAAATGTAATAACCAGCCACAACTAGAGCTCCAGTCTTTTCTTTATATTTATTGCAGGGTGTACCGTAGCATATGGGACCAACTTCCAGTGATGGACAAGAGATACAAGAACAACGAAAAAAGTTTGTATTAACATGTGTTCTATTTGACCTTGTTTCCGAGTAATCATGTTTGTACTCCAATAATGTGAACTACTTAACGTTATAAGAAGTGCTCAAAATGGCCACATTCGGCCTGAATGCAAGCTTGCAGTCGTCGTGTCGTTTTTTTGATCTTGTATCTCGTAAGTAATTCATGTAATCGCTAGAATATGTTCTTGTCTGGAAGATGTCTATTAGAAACGATCCGCGTATAGGTAGACGTTTTGCTTCGACTGAATTATAATCGGCAAATATACATCTAATGCATATCTGCCATTTCCTGATTTGAATACTCATTTATTCTTATTTCTAACAGCAAAGTAGTGAATTATTAAGTGTTTCTAGCAAGAGAATGAATTGAAGAAAGTAAACTTATTGAGTAAAATGTGTGAAATTTAGTTTTAATATTTTACTATTGCTATTACACTATTAACCACACAACTGTCAAAATATACCATGGAGCCATGACAGCCGCTCATGAAGTAAGCGCAACGAGAAAACCAATCGGCATCGCGGAAAAGCGACAACAATACTTCGATAGATTCGAGTATCGATGAGATGACTATTTTTAGAAGTGGACAAATACAGACCGACTTTTTTCATTGTTTTTGTGTCTCCTGTCCGCTGAAGTGGGTCCCACATGTTACGATACACTCTGTACATACACATGATATGTGGTTCAATAATAATACTATGTATACACTTTTTACATAATCAGTAATACAAATCTATATCTCTTATCTCTTGTTATAATAAATGCAGCGAAACAAAACACGTTATAATTAGCAACATAAATAATTTTAATAAACTTTGGATATACAGTTCATAATAGACATTATATAATGCATTAACGTATTGACGTAGTAAAATAAAATCTTATTTACAATCGTTTGGCATTTGAAAGGTAAAGTTGACAATCAAAGACAATTACATTGTTTTAACGTGATGTTAACAGTAATTAGAGTTACGCAAGTAGAATAATGTAGTGTATGATCCATAAATTATCATGTGTTTCTCGCAAACATTCACCAAATTACAAACAAGTCTCTTGCTTCGACATTAGCATTATTGCTCTCATAATGCTCTCCGCGCATGCACGCAATAACAACAGTTTACCAAGTTCACCAATCAAACAGGTTGCAATAATTGATTACCTTTACCGGTAAGCCTACGGATTAGACGACATTATTCCATGATTGGATTTTAATTATTTAAATAATTTGCAAGTATACATAAGAAGAGAAAAAAATGTAAAATCTGCAAAAGAGAAATTATTTCTTCTCATTTTTATCCAAGTAAAAAAACAAATAATATAGAATTAACAAAATAAAAAAAAGCGAAAAATTTATACAGATTCTTTATTAAAATTGTATATAGGTGCTACTCGAAGACTTTAATAGTGTTATTAGATACGATTTATCTGACAATGAGTGTGTAACATTTTGTTAGTTAATCAAATGCGAGAGTGGGCGAAAAAAAGGTTACATATAAGATGACACCTGTTGTAATAAATTATTCGTGGCATGAATTCAATTACGTGTTTCATGGCAGTTTCATTTAGTCATCGTCAATTTTCGTGAGAGACAAATAGCCCTTATACGTTTGAAATACGGGTCCTGTTCATTTTCCATGCAATAAACTGTTCAGCGAGAGTTCCCACGGGGAAACTAAACTTGACAATTACTTTTGTTCTTCCGAGATGAAAGCTAGAAATGTACAAATCTACAATAGAATTTCTCGCGTAAGTTTCTCTGCGTCGACCTAGATATAATCAAAGAACCGAGACCATCTCTATTCTTCTCGGTTAAGTTCACGTAGATATCATAAATTGGATCTTTTCTAACAAGAAACGCTATCGAATACATATTTGAAAGCAGGAGAGTTTGTACGTGTCGAATAGCTCTGTGTGCCAATCGTTATATATACGTGTGCTAATAATCAAAACTTCTTTATCCTTTGAAATCTTAATTGTCTACCATTTTGAGTTTCGAGGCATTTCTCTGTTTAATCTTCTCATCAGATAAATGCAAATGGTGAAAACTCTCAAGAAGACATAATTGAATTAAACAATGAAATTTCTCATATCGTATTTTATTACTTGTTACTTGACTGTTAATACTGATAATAATATACTAGTCAACATTAAAATCAGCCTAATAAATACAAATCAAGAAACAAATTAATTTTTTTAGTTTGTAAATAATATTTAATAATATATAATAATATTTAATATTTATATGAAAAATTGTTCTCGAGTACCGCGATATGTTATGAAAAATATCAATATAAGTGCTTTTCAGAAAATTTATGGAAGCATTTTACGCTGTGTCAAGTTTCAATCTTTATTAAAGTTTCAATAAGCATAGTTAAATATGTTACTTTAGATTTGTAAGGAGAAACAAGAATCTAAATAAAAGATCTTACTTAATTAATTTAATACAGAATTTACTTTAATAGCTGCAAATAACTAATCATCAGTAGTCGCTAACTTTAGATAAAAATTCGGAGTAAATTTAAAAACGCATTCCTGCCGTGATTTCTACCTTTTCTTAACTACGCAGAAATGCAGATAAATGTAGCCGTCATGTAGTATTGTACGCCAGAACAATAAACGACACAGACAGAATGGCTCCATTGTTTTCCACGTGAGTTTTTGCACGCATAGGTAACTACCACCGCGAAAGGTATTTCAGTTAAATCCGTCGAAACCATAACGACATTTCACGTCTGCATATAGCATTCTTGCATGCGCGGTAAGAATTACAATCCTAAAGCCAGTTTGCAAACGGTTGTACCGGTACCTGTCTCCGATAACATGTCGAGTTATTTATCGCGGTAGGTTGAAATACTAATACGCGAGCACATGTAAACCGTGAAATTTGAATATTATACGCGAAATATGAATCTTCGCTCCCCAAAGATAACTCGTTTACTTGCTAATTTTCTGAATATTATTAAAACCTATCACGAGAAGAGGCAAATTTAGCTATTAACTCAGTATACTTAAATTTAATAGATTTTGTGTTTGAGATATTTATCAAAACAGTAAAAAAATTGATTAATGTAAGTCATCCTATATACCTACATACATGTTATCGACTTAAAAATGTTTTAACATGATAAAAAACGATACGCGAAAAGATTATAGTTTCTATCATTTTTATCTTGAGTCGTATACTAACTGAATTACTAGCACATCGAATTACAAAGAGGAACGTTATCACAAGAGAATACTCTTTTATCAAGCGAAGGAAAGGCCAAATAGAATTAACTGCAAGCGAAATCAGAGTATTTTTGATCAAAGCAACAATAAGGAATTGAAGGTAAATTTCCTACGGATCGTCCATTGTCGCTCTATTTTGCAAAAATTAAATTCAATATGATTTCATAGAATATGTGTACATCTAACTTTGTCATGTCTCTTATTTATGGGTTAGCTAAGCGTATTACGATACGGAGGTGTGATACACTGGCATGGTACGAAGAGATAAAAGCTGCAAAATAGTGTCTAATGAATGTTTAATGGATAGCAAATCTAATTTCCGCCGGGTGGGTTGTCAGTCCAACTCATGCATGTACAAACCATAGTACGTGAGAAGCATAGCTATCCCGAAACCGTTCGAACTTCGACTTCTCTTCCATTGATCAGTACGTGAAACGCATCGTAAAATGGAAATGCATCGGTGTACCCTAAGATACTTAAAATAATCTGTTTTTATCCAATTGCATCTCGGGAGTCGTATGTTCTAATGTTTTCCATGCTCGAAATTCTCTAAATAACTTTCAATATTTATTGCGATTACTAAATTACTATTATATATTGTTTAAAATTGATTGCGCGTTGTCATCTTTATAAGAGTATTAACTTTTCGATTCGGTAGAATAATATAACGTAAAATGCAGCGAAATATTGAAATGCAAATTTATTTATCGAATATTTTCAAAATGCTAACCGAAAAATTGAATATTTTATGGCTTTATCGGCAAAACCATTGGCAAAATTGGATTATTGACTGTTGGCGTTGATTGATCGTTAATTCACTTTTATCTTTAATGAGCTGTTATTAATTGATGGATCGCCAATCGGATCAGAAATTTGTTAACGAAAATTTGTGGAATACTGATAAACTTGACTATTATGACTGCAATGTTATGACCTTTTACGTCATCTAGATGTAATAAACAATCTGCGATTTATGTATGCGCGAGGTTTATAATTGTACATAATTATGTACGAACGTTTAACCAAACGTTCGTTATAATTTCATCGTTTCACTAATGAAAACATAACGAAACAGCATGCTAAACTAATCTAAAATCTTATTTTAACTCAACGATCGGCATAAAGTTTATTTTTTACCAAGTGCAAACAATCTTAAATTAAATAAAGCAGTTTGTCGACTAATTAATTTAGTTTACAAGAAGGACATTGATAATTAAGCCATTGGTCCACTTTTCTCAATTGGTTTAGAGAGTTTGAGAGTAATCTTTGATATTTGTGTGTTGAGCATGAAAAACTGGATAAATTGGAAACTCAAAAAGTTAAGCTACAGTTTCTTACTTAAAGATATTTGAGTCAATCCCCAAGTCCATTCTCTCCGGTCTACATTTATTAGACAATTTGAGTGATTGTTAATTATTATAATCTCTTCAATAACTTCAAAAGCCGGTCGTGATCCTTTTACATCAATTAGCGTTCATTATATTCACCCCCATTTCTATTCCTAAAGTTCCGTATAACTTTAGCCTCAGTTTCTAGTTTGCGGTTAATTTACCGTAAAATAATTTAAGTATGGAACTTTAAAATTTCTTTTTTATCATTATGTTTTGCTACAAGTAATTAGTTGACAACTACAACACTGAAGTATAGTACACAATTATTCTTATTATTAAACGGCAGAAATTTTATAACTTTAACGATAACTCTTTTTTAAAATTATATTTGAACATTTATATTAAGCTCTATTCTCATTTACTAAAGGATAAATTGAATAGTTGCAACTTTTCTCAAGATGCAAATATATTTTATAATTATAAAAGTCAAAAACGTACATAATAATTGAATGATAAACATTTTAATTGAAAAACATTGAATATGTTTATATAAAAATATATAATGTTATTTAAAAAAAAGCATTTATATAGTATTTATTAATAACTTTCTATAAAGTAATTTCTATAAAAATTATAAAACGTTTATAGTATACATAATACATATCTGTATATGTATGTACTTGTGTTGTATACTAAATATAATTTTAGAGGTGTAATATATGCTGATAAGTTTTGGTAAACATTTCAAGAAGATTATAAATATTAGTAATATTCAATTCTTGTTATACTTCGACCACTCTTCTATGATTATTATACTAACAATAAATGGTCAAAATTTATAAATGAGATAGCAAAATATCTTGACAAATTTGATATAGCCATTAAAGATAAAAAGTCCAAATAGGTTTTAAATAACTTTCTGAGAAGTTATTTAAAAGATTTACTAGGTTTGTAACAGATGTATAAGATTTGTAAGATGTTATATAATTTTCCAGTTCTATTTTTTGATAGAGAAACGAGATAATTTCAACTTTTGCACTTTACGGTATTTTTTTATTTACATTTGAAGCTTCCGTCAAATCTACATTTAATTAACTTTATACCGCTTGGGGCGCATGGGAGAAGATTAGATTTTTTTATGTTATTAAAAAATACTTGCGCATAAAAGTCTTTGTGCTTAACTTAGAGAAATAAAGTTGAACTAATTTGTAAGATATAGATAGATGTTTACATGACAAGAAAAAAGAAACGCTTTTTTACAGTCAATATGTTTAAAAAATATAGTTTATTCGTTTATTCTACAGAGATCACCGCATGTATGGCAGTTTCCGCGCGTATCGCGCGTGCTTTTGTTCGATTCCCTGTTTTCTGCCAATTTCGTTTCCGACGCTCGGTTGCTACGATACGAGCTGTCTTAATAAAATATTTGAATAAGTGTTCGTTCGCGAAGTATCTCTCTTCTTGTGCTCTTCTTGAATTTTTGGAATAATTACTGGGATAATTACTGCTGTTGCCTAACCGAGGCACAACCGTGCGTGAGTTGTGCTACGAGGCAATGAGTTGCGAGCTTGCTCGTTGACGAAAAGTGATACGAGAAATCCGGCTGGAGTATTGCTACTGAGATCGTCGTCGTCGGCTGCGTGCGACGTCGCGCAGAGTCCAGACCCCTCAGTCCGAAACGGACTTCTCACAGAGATCTTTTCACAAGTATGTAACTGCTTCAGGCCGGCACGAGCGCTTCTGGCTGGTTTACATGGCGTCCTCAGATCAGAGTTACTTTTCGTCCTTGTAAGGCTCTGGCTCATATTCTAGCCTTCAGGACAGATCTGACGGACTTACCTCGTTTCAAATGGTACAATTTCTTGCCTCAATGTGTTTCATTGCCAGATCGGAGTATGCTTTCAGCCTGGTAAGGCTCTGGTTTTTTATTCTAGCCTTCTGGGCAGATCTGGTAAATGCTTTCGCATTACTTTTAAAGCCACTGTAAACAAGGAGTCAATTCATTCGTTTTTTGATGTTCGCTCAGATCCGAACTACTTCAAAAACCAGCTACGGTTTTGTACACAATATATTTTGAATTTTTTTCTACTGAGTTTTTAATAAATACGGAAACAAATAATGTCTAATCAGATCTGCAATAAATAAATTATCTTTGTGATATAATAGAAATGAAAGAAATAATAGAAATCAAAATTAATAAGAAAATAATGTGATAGTCTTTTTATTTCTTGAATGTGGAACAGAACGAATAGGATAATAATCTGTAGCCTTCGGGTTAACTGCACCGATAATCGAGAGTAGTGGAATCGACGAGCATGAATTTGTACCTTATCTCTTTTCTACCCTCCGATCTCGAGGATTATCACGAATAACCTTCGTTCTTTATCAAAAAAGTAAGAAGGAAATTTTCTCTATATGTCAGATACTTTGTAGTTTGTTTAATTTTTTGTAGGCACTATTGCATAAACTAATGTAATATAATAATGTATATTAACTAATATAATAATAATAATAATAATAATAATAATAATAATAATAATAAGTTTTCGTTTCTTACCTTTCTGTTCTTCTTTAACTTATATAAATTTTTTTCTTGCTTTTTCAAAATTAAATTAAATGCAATAGTTTTTCAATACTCTATTAATTATTCTTGATATATTTTAATAAAATATTTTAATAATTAATATATTAAATATATTAAAAACATTATTTAACAAATATTATCTTTATAATTTTATATGGAAAATATTAAAACATGGACAATATATTAGTTACAGATTTACATTGTGTAAAAGAGCATTCTGCGTTAGTTTTATATTTTATACATTGAATATCACCGTAGTAGCTATACGACAGTTTTTTTTTATTCACAATCTTTTCATGTTTTTACAAAATCGAATCGATGCTAATATTGTACCGGTGTAACACTTTTATTAATGAGCACCGCTCTCGGTGCTGTTATTTAATTCGATTTCGTGGAGGGTAAACTTTATTTATCGCACCGCACAGACATTGATTAATAACACTGATTGTGAGTATTGTTCTAGTTGCGTATTAGCATGATGTATGTACATGTGCGACTTGATTCTCTACATACACTGGCGTGTACAATTCCCAAATGACTTGTTTTCTGTATTAAAACTATCATGCAGATATATCACGCTACTGTTTGCATAAAGTTGATGCGTACAGTCAGAGATTGCTGCAAGATACACATTTAATGCACATTTTCTGTGCATTAATATTACATATTTCAAATACTTTAAAGAATATTAATTATGAATAAATATAACTGCAGTGTTTATGAAAGACGTCTTAATTTGTATATATGCAAATATTTTGAAGAATCAGTATTTTGGAGAGTCAAATACGATTTGTGCATGAGTTATGTAACATTTAATTCACATTATGTAACAATAATTTAATATAAATTATTGAGAAACGGACTCTAGGGAATGGTAAATGACAGCCAGACCGACCTGTTATTTAAAAGGATCAGATTTGTTTCCGATGTCTTTCCCAGAACTTCAGCTTGTCAATCTCAAATCTCATTTTGTGGACTTGATTTGGTGAATAGATCTCACTGTTCTTTGCTGGTCAATCCTAATTTTTATTTTCAGTCCGAATATTTTGTTATGTTAGCAGAATTTTTCTAGTATTTTCTCTTGAAAATTACGCTATCTTTGTACATTTAATTTTTAAATATTCACTTTATGCTCGTTCGAGAGCTTGAGATTATTTAATTTATCTATCATCACTGAAGATGGCTCAAAGTAGAGCCGAAACGTACGATATTTATAATTAGTATTAAATTATTAATTAAGTGTTACATGACGTTAACTCACACACAACTAACTGCTTTGACTTTTAAAGCCCACTTTTTCTTGTTATTCGTTAATTTTAATATCAAAAGTCTTTGGTTAATTAATTATTTATTTGAAAATCTTTTAATTTAGTACAGATAATTCTTTCTGTTTCTTTTTTCGCTCAAAATTGATATTAGAACAGATTTTCCAATATTAAAATAATATATAACACATAAAAAACAAAATAATATAGGAGCATGATTAAAAGACATCGATAAAAAGTAATCTATATATCTACAATATATATCGCATTAAAAATTCGAAGCGCGTAATTGCGAGATAATTGATTTTCGTTAATGTATTCGATTCACATAAAATTGGTTATCAGCCTTATTAAGTTTTAATCGTTTAAGATTAATATTTTTACAGTAAGGGATGATAGATGCGCCTTAGAATGTTATTTGCAATAAATTTGACCTTTTCATATTTTACAACGAAAATAAAAAAAGGAAACACTTCTTTGATACAAGATTAAATATTACATGTTCCTAATAAAAGAGAGCCCGTAATAGCCGGTTATATTAGGTAAAATATAAAGTTAATTGAAACATTAAATGCGTTAAAGGATTTTTTCCTTTTCTGTATTGGCTTATGCTAAATTTGTTAAATTGTTTGGTAAATTAAAATATATTTTGGAAAAGTTTGTTAAATTAAAATATATTTTGTAAAAGATAAATAGTAAAATAATATAGTGAATCAGCAATTGTAATTAAATAGGAAAAGTCAAATTTTAACATTTACTTTAAAAAATTATATTTTTATAACTTTATTATAAATAAACAAGATTACACACAAATATATGAAGAAGAATAATAATAAAGAAAATAAGATATTATTGAAATATCAACATAATTAAATATTGAAATGTTAAAATCATCATACTCTCTTATCGCTACATTAATTTTTTATACGAAAAAATATTAGAGATGTCTTCTAAAGTCTTAATTAATTGTGTAAAGTTCAATTATTAATACAATTGCAAGCTAATAGCAATATAATATATATTTATTGAGATAGTTAAAAAGATAATTTATATAATGATAATAATTAACAATTATATGTTATATTTAATTAAATCAGCAATGTATTGTTTGATGAATAAGATACATGAAAAGCAAAATGGATGTCAATATGTATGTTATCGTAAACAGTTAGTCAAATAAGGTATCTTAAAAGCGAATCGATAAATTGGTACGGCGACCCTGGAATTTTAATTAACAACTATACGCGCAAACAAAACTTTTAGAATTTAATCTAATACTAAGGTTAATATTGTAAAAGATAAAAGACAGATTAGTAGATAGGAGCATATTAATAGATACGATAAGAATATTAATAAAATTCAAAATTACAGACATATGAGAGAGTATTAAATATACACACGATCTCATATTATCAAAGAAGAATGTAAAATAGAAAAATGTAAAATAGAAAAATAGAAAAATAAAACATAGCTGAAAAATTATATAAATATCGAATAAAAATAAATGGAATACAAGCACATGTGAAATAATATTCTTATGTTCATGAGTAGAGAGAAAAAGAGAGAGAGAGTGAGAGAGACAGAGAGAGAGACAGAGAGAGAGAGAGAGAGAGAGAGAGAGAGAGAGAGAGAGAGAGAGATAATACTTTTTATCTTATGTTATATAAAAAAGTCTACTGTGTGAATAAAATATTTTAATGTGATTGCAATCGATTTTATTTAACATATAGAATGGATTCAACCACAACGTGGCCAATAGTTTCAGCCACACGTGCGCAACGGTATATTGAAGATATAAAGTAAATCAAATGTTTTAGATTTTATTGAAAAAGCGAAGAGTGCACAATGGAGGAGCAAAATAATAGTAGTAAAATGATATGAGGTTAAAAAAACAATACGAAATAAGAGGAGAGAAAGGTCGATTTATTGGAATATATTATATTATAGTACATTTACAGCACGCTTTACTCGCTTCCTGAAACGTGTGAAATGGGTACGATTCAGTACGTTCGACTATCTCTACCAGAGATTGCATTCGGTATCGATTGCATACAAATGATACCAAAGTTAAATGGCGACGTTCTGCAAGTGTTTTCTTCACGGCTTACGTGCGGCGATTTCGACGCAATGGTAGCTTTTTCCCCGCGTGTCACCATTAAAAAGGATCTATGGAACTAAGTGTCTGTGTGTCTCTATTTTCTCGACGTATTTCAGGATTAGCCGCGTAAACCCGCGTATGTCGACGGAGAAACGATTGTTTTATCCTGTATAAAATAAATCGATGAAGAAAACGGACTAAACCGCATGTGTTGTGAAAAGATATAAATTTTTATTTTGGAGAAAATAGCTTAGGAGAAAAAGTAGCTTAACCCTCCGTAGTCACACCTATTTTTTCAAACAAGGAAGTCACTCTAGGTCATTTTGACCCGAGACGAACTTTGATCGTTCGCCATTTGACCATTTATCCACCGATCGTGTTGAAAAAATTCTCAAATGCACTTGCGATATTGCTAAATTGATTGCTATAAAAAAAAAAAGTGCCTCAGGAATTTTTAACATATAAAAAAAATTCACGAAAAATTTGTTTAAAAAAAAAATTTTTTTTTAAATACAGCTAGAGAGCGTCATGCCCGCCAATTTTCAAGTTACGCGCAAGATATTTACGAGCAAAGTTGAGGCTCGGGTCAAATTGACCCAGTTTGACTACGGAGGGTTAATATACTTATAGATAAATATGGATATTAAATATCAGATACACGTTTATAGTTTATATATAAACTATTGATTGAGTTTATAAATTGAAATTATAATAAATAATAATACTTTTTTTATAAAATACAGAAAATATATACATAAACTCTTGTTTAGTTTGTCTCTGTATTTTTCTATGATGTATAATTGATCTTACTTTTGATGAATCTTACTTTTCATAATTTATTATTATTATATAGTTACATAAAATCTATTATATTTAATTTATCTGACTGATAATTTACAACGAATATACTTTCATACAAAAAGAAAATCTTAAACAGTATTTCAAATTAAGCAAATTATTTTGTTGTTTAGAAATTTAGAAAATATTATACAATAAATAAATAACATTTTTATCTAATTATTTAATTATTTAATTATTATTGTTATTTATACGCAGGCTGAAAAATGCGTGTTTACTCGTTTCTCTGGTATATAAGATTCTATGGTCTTTACGCAGTCAAATTATGTAAATTATGGCTTAAATATCGCAAAATTATTGTAATGCGCTGAATATGACCCGAAGAAGAGAGAGTCGAAACGTACGCGAGTCTTAATTAATTGTAATAAAGGAGTTTGCACAAGAACAACTGTGCCGGGCTCTTATTGCCAAAATTACGGAATATATTGAAATAATATTTTTGTATATTTACAAATTTTTCGCAAATTAAATTATAATAACTTTACATGGTTGATATTAAATATAATATTACGCGCGCGGGCGAAAAGGGGAGGGGAGAAGGGGGGGAGAGAGAGAGAGAGAGAGCGCTATGTGAGTAAAGAAAGTAATGAAAACTTACCTGTCAAATGAAATTACGACGAGAGTAAAAACGCTAGAAGCGACGGTCACGTGTGCTACAAAGTTGTTGATGGTGCAATACACCATTCCGAAGGGCCAATTAGAGTTGAGGAGGAAGATAAAGTTGAAGGCGCAGTTGAGCAATGACATCATAAGATCCGCAACAGAAAGATTTACCAAGAAGTAATTAGTTACAGTACGCATTCGCCGATGAGCTGAAACAGAAGAAAAAAAAAGGGAAATCTGTAAAAATCATGTTAAGATCTTTACTCCCGTGTTATAGTGGAGACGTTTTAATACTCGTTTCTAACTTTTTTATTTCTATTTTCTGTTTATAAATTGCGAACTTCCCGCAGAAGCATTATTGTGACTTTAGTCTTATAGTGTTACTTAAATAGCTGTGACTATATATATAACAGTGAATTTTTCCGCTCACGTTCCAGCAAATCATTAAAATTCTAAACATTTATTGTTACAAGAAATCCGCATCTTTAAAAATAAAACATCTGTACTTGATATTCCTTTTTTCCATCTCTCTCTGTTATTTTTCTTACAGAAGCTATCGTGTTATGAAAAAAAAGAGTGAAAATAAAAAAATTATTATCTCTCACATTGACTACATAAAATCGAAGCTTATTTCTGTTCACGAGATGTGTTATAACAAACATGATTCCTTGAACATAATTAATTTGTTGTTTTTTAAACATCTCACAGTTAATATAATTATATTTTTGAACAATTTTTTATGGAAAGATGCTTTCAAAACTTATTTTGTTTTAATCACTAACTACATTTTAATTCTATAATTTGTACTAATGCAAATAGTATTGTTTTTTTAATTAAAATATACTATACGTCAAAAATATATAAATTAAATATTATATTATTGTAATGCTTAAAAAAAGTTACGATGTGAATTTATACCTTTATACATGTAAGGACATGTCACATGCAAAATAATGTTTTCTAATATCACGGCAACTAATATCTAGAAACAGCACTTTTCCATTTTGCTTATAATCTAAATAGCACTTGGTGATTTAGAGAAAATTGTTATTATGCTCGCCGTATCCGCTAACGATACCTCACGGTGCTTAAATTGATAAACGATATACGATACGCCAGGCAGGATATATATATGCGTACACTAAATATCTATTAATAAGAAAACAAATAATGTGAAATATTTCACATTACTTGTTTTTCGTGAGTAATCTAATACCTTTTGCGAGAAATATTAATGCTAAAAACTTTATCAAGTAATAAGTTTAAAAAGTTAAGAAAACTCATGTCGTAAAAAGTATAGAACTATAATATATCTTAGTGATGTACGGCGACAAAGATTTAGATGTGCAATTTGAAGTTAAAAATTAGAAATTAATTTGATATTTTCAAAAAATATAAGCATTTAGATAAGAAATTTGAAACACTAACAAGTTTTGGTTTATTTCTTTATATCATTTGATTATTATTTATTTCTCGGTAATTCTTGATATATCTACTTAACACATATTTCAAATATGTAAAACAATATTTACTGCAAGCTATAATTTGACACGTTAATGCATCAGGGTTTTTAAGTTGCTTTATTCAAAAGAAGATTAATTGATTAAATTTTTATAAAACGTTTATAAAAACTATATATTCTTTTTCCACGTATACCTACATTTTATATTTATATTATGTAAATAAATTGCATACCTACATGTAGAATGTATATAAAAAACAAACTAATAACGTTACAAAATGTTCTCTCAAACATTTATTTCTCTGTGCTGTCTTTCCGTGTTTTAATTAATTCTGTCTAATTAGTAATTAAATTTTTCTTTGTTTTATTCTTTGCAAGTTTATAGCCGCAATTTTTATGAAAGCTGTATCCTCGATAAACAGCGGACTGACATCTGTGCTATGCCGAAAAGAAATTTTTACCGTATATACCTACAAAATTAAGTTACAAGATTTTTAAAATACAATTTGTTTTTGCCAAACGTGAACTCTCTTGATTTACGGTGTTTACTGTTTTGCAATTTGGATAACAGTGAGTACAAGTCGACTGACGAACTTTTTCTATGATGTGTGACGATAACTTTTGTATCATTTATCACTTGAGCAATTTTTCACCGTGCAAATTTTTCTCTATTGTAATATAATAAAGTTAATTTGCCATTTACCTAATAATTACACTTTATTGGCCAAATTAATATTATAATTTTATTAATATTATAATTTTTCTGTACGCAATTTGAGAATGCAAAGAATATTTGCACACGCAAAGGAAGGATCTCTTTTGTTATGTTAACTGCTTATAAACTTGATTTAACTATGCACTTCTTTTGATAGAAATGTAAATAATATTCTTGTTACACAAGGTCAATGGTGATACTTGAGAATGCATCCATCGCATATAATGAGCGCATGTTTTTCTCTTATTGAGATGGATTTATTTCATTTCTAAGAACTCTCGAAATCGATATTTGATAGCTGTCTGCTATCGTACTTATGTAGTAATTTTACTAACCAGCCATTGCAATATCTTATATAGGTTTTATTCAGGAAATTTAGACTGGACATTTATTAGAAACATATTAAAAACATTTATTAGGAAACCAAAACTTCTTTTTTCAAATATATGTATAATGTGTTTTTAAAAAATCGATTGTCTAAAATTAGATTTTCCAGAAATTAGCGTTAAACGGCCAATCGTTTGAAAATAGATTATACGTTAAATAGATGTAAAATGTATGTAAAATAGATTAATTATCAGACGTTATCGATTTATTCTGTAGTGAGATTTTCATAAACACGGATACATTTATTCTCAAAACTGTAAATTTCGTCGACTGTTAGCAGTAATCTGCATCAATAGTGTGTTCACAAAACAATGAATATTTTATTTTATAGTTAACAACAAGAGAGAATATAATTTATTATTTCTGAAACAAATACATATTCAGCTCTCCTGTACCTATGTAGACATACAAAAACAATAACTGAAGAGCATTTCTTATTTGCTAATTTACATTCTGTAAGATTTCTAGGTCGTTGAATTTTGTGAAAGCTATAATCGAGTTTATGATATGCATCTTTTATGTAAACGTAAATTATACTACTGATTTTACTACGCGATACGTGTTCTAATCACAAAAAAGAACAGAACTTACGACTATCGTGCGATATATTTTCATACGTAAAGTAGTCGTTTGCGATCGATGTGATAATCGTACACTTCGTAAATGCAATTCGTAGATAAATATAGTTAAAATTTTCTTTTATATAAACAAGTATCTTAATTACAAATTTAAACTTGCAGAATTTTAATTTCAGAAACAAAACTAGTAATTGGTTTCTTTTCGATTCAATTCTTGCAATAAAAATATGATTTGTATTTGAAATTTATACTGACACTTAATTAAAGAAAAGGATTTTAATTCAAACTATGAACTATGATCAATCAGATTGTGTGGAATCCTTTAAGACACTCATCGTGTAACGTATTTCCCTGAAGGATATCAGTGGAGATTTAAATTGTCGCAGCTTGGAATTTTCGCTTCTGAAATTCTTAGCGAAATTGATCTTCCATGAAGCTCATGCAAAGTTATTATCGAGCCAGAAGCTTGCATGTAAAAAAACGAAATACTTTTGCTTTATTAAGAGTTGTTAATTTATACATAAAGCTTTGTCAACCCTAAAATCAATTAAAATATGTATATAATATGTAAAATAAATAATAATTATTTAAAAAATAATGCACGAAAAATTTATACATTAAAATTGCCACAAATAAAGTAAAATATTAGTCTCTCGAGAAAATGTTTTGCTGTTTTTTTCTCAAAACTGAAATTTCTCTTTTTGTTCTTTATCTATACGAGAAAAATGTAAAGAAACGTAACTTATCTTGAATATTTTTTTCAACTTTGTTTATGCTTTGGAATATTATTAATTCAAAAAAGAGAAGGATATAAATATTAAATATATAAACTTTTATGAAAAGAAATTACAGAAATCGAATATTTGTTTATTAATTCCTTGCAAAAAAAGAATATAAGAATATTAATATTAACAACAGAGATCTTTATTGTGTTCACTGATATACATATAACTGAAACTGTGTATTACACTATAGGCTATATACGATATTCCCTGAGTTCCGTAAAGCGCATATGCGCGCATTTATCTATAGCATACGTAACGTTTACTATTAGAAAATGCGCGCATGCACGCTTTATACGGAACCCAGGGATTACCTACACCTAAATTTAAAATATTGCATTTTTTCAAAATTCTCATTAGTAAGGGAGTATTTCATGAAGATATCTTAATTATATATCTATCGATTTGCTAAAAACTAAATAAGATTTTATGAAAAATAATATGTGATAACTTTTCGAGATATAGATTTCTCGATTACGCTACAGCGGACAATGAAAATCGACCGTTTGTGCATAGCAGACGTAAGCGGATTGCAAGCCTACCCATGCAGAAACCTCAATGCTGTGGAAATTTGTAGTATAGATGATTTACGAATTAACGATAATTGGATGAAAGGCTTGAAATTCATAAAATAACATTTGATTTCTAAATATTAAATAAAAATTATTTCTTATTCTCGTTTTTACAAATTTTTAGTTTAATTTTTTTTTAAATTGTGAATTATTGTCTGTCTTATAAGTTATCCCATATTTTCAGTTATCCCATCCCATATATTCCGTTTTAATTTAACAACTTAGACATTGGCTTTCTAAAACTTGATTTAAAACATATGTATTAGATATGAATATTAATAATGACACTAATTGTAAGAAATAAAGTAAATTACCATTTACGCTATATACGAATATTCGTATAACATTAAAAATAATCTATAAAATGTAATTTAAATATTGAAGATAGTGACAGTGGTTCCCGAGGTGGTTTCTATGCGAGTATGCTATGTGAGTATACTACAAATCGCTCGATTTATGGAAAATATGGGATATGAGAGGGAAATATAATTTAATATAGAGATGGGATAAAAGGAGAAAAACAACGGATAAGGTACTACCTGCAGCAAGCTGTCTTAGCTTTTAAATTCCTATATCGAAAATGGAAATAACAAGGCTAAAATTAATAATCATAAAAATTGAATTATTAGCTAAAGTTAAAAACAAGACCATAGTATACATTATATTCCGTAAGTTAAATAATTTCTGGTAGAATACTTGTTGAATATCTTTTGGAAAAAATGCCTATTTTCTTCCAATTTAATTTTAGCTTATCTGATGTCAACTTTATTTAATGATATACAAAATAGTAATATTGCAAGTAAATAACTAATTACTTTTACAAAAGTAAATAACTAAGTACTTTTACAAAATGTTATCAGATTATTGTATTATATTTTACAATATTGTTTATATGTTACATACATATTTATTGTCAAATATATATGTTTATTGCATGTATATAAGAAGAGAAGAAAATAAGAGAAAAAATGATATACTTTCCTCTTTAAATTTTCCTTATTCCTACGGAAAAGGAATCGTAAATCATGTGTGCTTATGGAAGTGCTTTAAAGTGTTTTACGAGTATCAAAAATATCATATAACATACTCGTAATATAATACCTGTATTATATAATACGTCAACCACATGTTGCAGTCCTATATTGCGCAAGAACTGGGTTGGCTACCTTTTATCTGTTGAGTGCTCTTCTCCATTTTTTTTGTTACTAGAAAGTTGATTATATGTACATATATTTACCATTTCGCGCTTTGAAAGTATAACGGCACTGAATGCTGAAGTTTAAAGTAACTGCGGTAATTTAATTTTTTCGAAATACTCGGAGTAGTGCACAGATAAACGGTCATAAGTAGCATAATTAAATGTCTTTTTTGCTTTAAACTATAAGTATAAATAGAAACGTTAATTAGCTTTTCTGCACAACTCAGTAACTCCTGCAGCAGTGCATAATATTGTAAGCATTACAATATATAATGTCGTATAGTCACAGAAACATTTCAATTTAATCAAAATACTAATCATCATTATAACAAAATTTAATTCTTACATTTTGAAAAAGTTTATTTTGGTGCATAATACATCAAACGAAATACATTAAATATATTTGATGTAACTAATTCTCATTATAATGCATTATGAGAACTATTGTCGCCATTTCTACGGTACATAATGTTGTTTATTTCAAAATACTAACGGATATTATTCACTAATTTCAATTAAATTATATAATTACAAATTCAACCCTAATGAACAGATATGATTTGCTTTTTATTATTTTTGGCATTATCTTTGGGATAATTGTGGTTTAGTTGCGTCCGCGTCTGTGCGGCAAACTGCAAGCTGTTACATTTATGCTAATTCCTACTGCCCAGTGCAAACGTGCTCTCATGTCACTCGCCAAACATATCTCGCCAAGATAGAAATCTACTGCAATCAGCTCATTAACCATCCTCTTTGATAAGGCATGCGTTTAAACAAATGTGCCTGTAATTCGACGCAATAAATATCGTGCATGCGTCTCGTATATATGGCTGCGATATAATACTGCACGTCAGCATAAAAAGATCAAATCTTCTTTTTAACGCACTTTTTTAATGTTGACCCACATCGGCCGTACGCAGATGTTTTGCGCTCAACTTTTCCATCAACGATAATATTTATCTCCGTGGATAAATAAAATACCTATATATCAAATTCACCTTTAGCATACTCTTTTCGTATAAATTATTTTACGCGAAATAATGTTACAATAAATGCAGATGGCTATTTATATGTATTTTAAATGAAATTATTTCTCTTAACGGTTATCTCTTGCAACCGTATTAATTCTGTTGAATTTATGTATATATACTTAATTAACACAACAGATGTAGATAAATTTTTAAATACTATCGAGATAATTGTAATACATGTTGTTTCGTGGTTTACCTTCTAATTTCTGCTGGTTTATAGCATGCTCTTTCGAAGTTATTTTATTATACATACATTTATTCAGGTGCATGAAATATCGCTTTAGAGAGATTAAGTTTCACATGTACTGAATACCAGTGGGAGATCCGCCAAAACTTCAGAAACGCACGTTTCTCGTACGAAAAGGATCGCGCGATATAATGCAAACATAATTCTATATGAATCCGTATTTTTTTCAAAATTATTTCAAAATATTGCTAAAATTAATCATGTTAGGTATATCTCGCATATATTTCGAAAAACTTTAGTAATATATTTTTTAAATATAATTTTAATATAATTTTAACTTTTCGCAAAAATGAAAGTTATACTAATATATTGGTAAGTCATTTTATATATATCTAAATATCACAATATCAGTCTGTATAGTACAGAATTATGAATGTCATACGTCATTGCTACGAGCGCGTGATTAAAGTGATATTGGACATAGTGATAGTGGGTAAATAATTCTGGCTTTGAATTATAAATGCAATATTCGTAATACATATATATATGTATTTATATACATATACAGACATTATTGACATTATTAAAATTAATATTTTAGCAATTATCAGTTTTTCAATTAAATTTTTTTAAAGTGTGTTTTGGTTCTTATAAGATTTATTTATTATTTTACTCATTTTTTTGTTAGTTTTTCGTGTATCAATTAATTTATTTTTCAATTGTAAGATATTTTGAATTGTAAGAATTTAATATATTTTGCTTCCTCATACAGGAAGCTTTAGTTTCGTAAAAATTTATTTTTTAGTTTTCTATGCCAATGTGTTCAGAATGTTCTAAAACGTCGAAAAATCGCATTTAAAAAAAATGTCCCGTATGTACGAATTTCCCGAAATTTCAAATCTACTGCTCACGAACTGCTTGAACTACAGCGCTGCATTTTGGCACACAAGTAAAGTAGTACGCTTTTATTTACAGTCATTTTTATAAAAATTCGTACAGTATTTTAGATTTTAAGGAAGTTTTAATTTTTCAAGAAATGTTTCTCTCTCTGTGGAAGTTCTGACTTGCGCAATTTTTGAGATATCGGGCTAAATTTTTTTTAATGAATAGATATTATCGAAGAATGATTGGTTTTTATTTTAATGAGAATTGGTGAGAGGTTTAATTTTAAATTTTATTTTTCATAAAATTTGAAAAAAAAATTTTTTTAATGTATATTTTCGAATTTTTTATAAATATTTTATATCCTAGATAAGATTTTTTAACTAATATATTGATCTCAATATGTTTAATAATATATTGAGAAAATGTCAAATTTTTATTCAAATTAAAGTTCCTTTTTATTGTCTATTTTCTGTAAAGGTTATAAACAATAAAAAGAGTGTGCAAATTGGAAACTTGCATAGTGCTCATCATTTTATTTCGCTCATAAAGCTTCCTCTGTGAGGAAGCGAATCTATCATATGCTAATAATTTTGTTAATTCCTTATATAAAGGAAGCTTATAAGCGAAAAAAATGGTGAGAAAGCAATGTACAAGTTTCTAATTTGCACACTTTTCTATATTTCTAAAAGTTTTGTTAAAAAATGCACAAAAATAGTAAAATTACAGTTGAAATTAATCAATGATGTTGGTAAAGCCAGCCACAACTTCCATAAACGCGAGCTAATGGACTGATAAATAAATCTTACGGATATAGTACATGTGTTTCAAGGTTTAACGTTGTAATTATCGTGAATATGATACATCTTGTCCATTTGTGTACGCTGAATTCACTTATCGATCGAACGTGCTTTACTGAATATTATGTAACTCGCGTTCGCGCGCAATAATTGCACTTGACATTATATAAATACTAATTATATAATGTACATTATATAATACAAATAAACATTATATAAATAATTATAATTATAATTTATTTTTAACGTTTATGATTTATTCTTTACAAGTTAAAACTTGTTTTTTAATACAGAAAGATTAAGTGAAACAACAAATTTTCTCCAAAACGCAAGTGGAATAATCTGCTACTTACAATTACAAGATGCAGTTCGGTGCTCGAGAGAATTGTATTCTATATGTTTCTTCCGAGGGCTCTTCTGTTTCAATGATCGTCCTACTTGTAGCAAATTGAGCGCGAAGTCGAGTTTGAAGGTAATCCAATAGCGGATGTAAATTTGTGAACAAAATTTCGACTAAGAGCTTTCCGACAATTCCGGCGTTTAGAAAATAATATAGATATCAATTCCATCATCAGATATACCTATTTCGTAGGCAGGAATTACATCACATTTTAATCCTACATTGCTATAAGCTTCGAAATGCTCAAAGCATTATATTGAAATTGCATTATATTGGAATAAACCGAGGATAAAATCGCATTAGTTTTAAAAGAAAATACAAATAAACATTTTAATCTGAACAAAAATATAATTGATAAGAGAGTCTGATCGACTGTAAAAAAATAATGTAGGTTACATCACTATTTTCGTGCTGTAGCATTTCGAACTTTCACTGCTAGAATATTTCATTGAGCGCATTTAGCGAATACGCTTGTGTGTAATTGCATTAATAGATATGACGTTATGACGCATATCGTGCGTGCTGCTAAATTAATCCAAACATTTAACGTACATTAGGTAATTAGAAATGCTCTTTGTGGGGAATACTGCGTATGAATTTGTATTTAATGTCAATATATTATCCAGATGCGTCCCGCAAAGAAGAGTATACTGATTTTAATAAACATATATTATATGTATAATGTATGTGTAATGTGTAGTACTGACAATATATTCTTATGAAATGCTCAATTTAATTATAAAAATATGTATGAAAGATATAAATTCAGTCATAGATTTGCTGTTAGAAAAGACATTCGTATTTTTTACAAAATTTAATAAAGATTATGTCATGTTTTTCACGAGAACAGAAGTTTTATTTCATCTTTCATATTCCGATGTTATTACTATATATGTCTTGTTTTACTATTTTTGCTTTTATCATCATTGCTACTTTTTTTACACAAATCTTTGCAAAGTGTTTGGATGAATTATTTGTTTCAATACTTGTCGGTGCAGAAGGTTTTAAATTTTCGCGGAGAAATTATGTAGCCGCGACTGGTATCATCTTCGAGTACTTTTTTTTGCGAAACTTTAACGTGTCACTCAACAGATAAAATTTCATTAACTCTTCGTAATCACTTTCTTCGATCACTAGATTAAAGCAGAAAGGACAGTTTTCCTGATTTCTACTTTTAATTAAAGTATTATGCTTATTTATATGTATATAATGGATTATTATAGATAACGTTTAGAATATTTAAGAAATACTCGTAAATATATATTTGCTTTTTCTTAAAAAAAAACTTTATACTAAAAATTAATTCTTATTTATTATGTAAATAAAAATAGCAAAATTATATATTTTATAAAATTCACTACGTTCATACGTATATAATATTTATGATTTGAGTAAATATATAAACACACGATATATAAGCACACGAATTTTCAAAAATATGCGTTAATTTGCAATAAAAATAATTTACAGAAGTAAATGGCATAAATGTGTAATCCACGAACAATATGACAAACAATTTGACTATTTTTGTGCGTCCTGAATAAATCGTAATTGTACCTTTTGACAACAAAATGTCTCAAAATAATATCAAACAATGTTAATTTTATCGACAAAATAGCAACGTACTGTTCTTGCCCTCGATTATAATTATCTCGATAACACGGTGTACACTTTAATACAGCATATATATCTCATGATGTTCTATAAGTAATATGACGCTACTATGAAATGCTATTTCCACTCGAGAGAGATCAAATGCGCGTATTCGAAAGAATTATCTGTAATGCTCGCAGTGATGAAAATATCCAGTTTTGCCCATGTTCCTCGATGTGTCTTCGATAAGGGTCTGCATCTATAAATCACGAGAGTTCCGTTCCGAGAACCAATCGCGAAATGAATTTCAATCCAATCTCCCCGGGGTACCTTAAACAGTTTTAACGTACGTAGCTGAGAATATTCATGCACAAAAAATATATTTCAAGTACTGCTCGCAAGTATACAATCAATCTGTGAACATCAACTTGGAGCGAATGCATCATGAGGCAAAGAAGCAACGTATACTATTGTAATAGTACAATGTTTGCAATAAGATATGATTTTTTACTGGCAATCTTTCTGTTAAAAACAAATTACGTGTCATGTAGAACTTTATATAAGTGGTGTTATAATCTTTTAATTAGATTTTAATTAAAATTTGACTAGAGAGAAAATTTTTGCAAACAGAGTAACCAATATTTCATAAAAAAGATCGAGAAAGCAATAAAAAAATAAAATGAAACTTGACACATCAACGAGTTTAAAATAAAAAAAAAAATAATTATTATTTTTACCAACAAAACTTTATTTATATAATTTCTGATTTTTTAATATCAAACAGATGTTTGAATAACAAGCAAAACTCAGCGCAACGTCGTATATTATCGGTAATACGGTGCATAATACAATGGTTTTACAAATCATCGTCATACATTTATGGAATGGCAGAAGATCAGCGATTCTACTTGCGGTAAGAAGCGTTTTGTGAACACGTGTTTTTCGTAGATCGATCGTTGCGACTGTAATGTTACTCATAAAACTCCTTTTGCCTCCACGACCAACCCTCCTCAGATATATTCCCACCTATATATATTACTTATCGCGACAAAGCGTAACTTCGCCATTACAAATCCTTCCTTTCCGATGCGGACAAGCTGCAGGATCAGGATGTCCGAGAAATACGGTCGCTCGTTATAAAGCTAGATTTCTGAGAAATTTTATGTTCGTATCACCGTGGTCAAGGCTCTTAATCCTCCAAGCCATTGAGGTTTTCCTACCTCCTAATCGATAGAAACTTCCTCGGCCGTCGCAAACAGTGTCGTGCGCTCGCACGGCAGAAGTTTCATCACGAATTCCGTCGGGATGTCGAGAAGCATCGGAAATGATGCGTAAAACATGGCAGTTTCTTTGACTGATAAATTCCCGCTCGTATATCACTTTTCTTTTTGTTTTCCGTCGAGGATAGATGGTTTTAATATGTGCGCAAGAAGATAAAATGACGTCGACGTATCGGCACGATGTAGCAATATATTTAACTCAACGCGATTAATATTATTAATTTTGGTTGACGATAAGTGATTTGTAAAGCGTAGATTTGATAACGCTTTGCAAACAGCGTTATCGAAAACAAGTAAAAAATTGTGGATATATTACAAAACTTTTGTATAATATTGCCATTATAAATTATAATTATGAAAGTTTCAAATTTTCCACAATCGCAGACTCCAATCTGTTATATCTGATTCGGAGTAAAGTGACATTTATGGGCAATTTGTGGGCAAAGACTGGCTTTATCGAGTGATACGGAAGAGCATTGTGAGACAATATCTGCACGTCTCTTGCATAATCATCATATTTTTAACAATAATTTACATATTAATATTATAACATTTTTAAATGTATTAATATTTTTTTACGTAATTTTTCTTTGATTTGCGCTGTATATTTTTGTTTAAATTACTATGTAATGATATATTTACATATAATTGGCTTTACCAATAGAATAAAATTAATAATTTAAATATTTAAACGAAGAAAGAAGCGGTATAATTATAAAATATTGCATCTAATAAACTTTTTGAATGTTGAAACGTTTGCGTGTGATTATCGAGCTTTTCGGCAGAGCCATCTGCTTCCAAATATCTTTATAAGTGATGATTGTATCTGATTGTTTTTACGTACCACACGTACACACACGAGACATAATAGGCGACAAATTATCAACAGTGTCTCGCGCCAAGTACCTATTATACATATACACGAAGCGAGACTGGCACCATGTATCTTTACGCGATGCGAGTATCCGAGATTTTGAGATCTTTGATAACCAGTGAACGGATCAAGTTCTAACTATAGGCTTAATAGATACCTTGGACCAAATTTATATAATAAACGTTATTTTTATTTTTTTGCTACGTGCTCTACGGAGATACACGATGCAAAGTCCGAAAAGTATAAATTTTATAATTCATTTATACCACGTGATGAGAAAAGTCGTTTCATAGCACGGCGTTCGGCTAATCCAACATCGATCAATTTCACAACTTTATTAAGAATACTTGGTTCGAGAAAAGTTTAATAAGTTTCTCAGATATGAAAAAGTACGAGAAAAATATTATATTGTATTAGTCAAGTTTATATGAAATCTTTGATATATGATTCTTAGAGTACTGCAATATAACGTATCTTAGGAAAAATAATGTACATTTTCTGAAGATTGAAAATATAGTTGCTAATTAAATCTATGGATTCTAATAAAATCACAATTCTTATGATGGACATTATACCTTAACTTTAAATGTAAAATATAAAAGTACAATTAAAGAAATTTTGTTTGTATTATGTCACAGATTTGATAAAAACTCATGGTTATTCTCGATCTTTTTCGGTTGTATCTATCAAGAAATATGCACGAATAAGAAGGATGAAAATTTCTCATGACCAAATAAACATGATCAATATATGTAACTACTAGCTATATTCAACAACTGATTATCAATTATCGGCGATATCCACTATTTTTGCATTTTAATTTATTCCAAATTATTAAGTATGGTAAAATGATACAAATTACTTTGACATGAAAATTTGATTTCCAGTGAAATTACTTCACGGAGTTTGCATATCCGTTAAGTGCAACTCGACATAAACATGTAGTTAACTAGTTGTACGAGCGTCTTTGCACTTCGCTTCACAGCATTTTCACTACTACACTCTGAATCTAGCTGAGGTATAGGATTTATTACCAAATCTTATCCTACATACATATATGTATGTATGCAAATAGCATAAATGTTAAAGAAAATGTAGATAACATTAACGTTGGAAATGTGCACATATTAATAACGTTTATATTTTTATACAAACCTATCTCAGTATTTGTTTCTCAACATCTTAACGAAATTACTAAAGAATATCATATATAATAGAGAACAGGAGTGTATCCCAAAAAAACAAGATGTTAGAAACAATGCGTATTACAATATATGTTGTGCATATATGGAGGAGTAAAAGCCATAAATGCAATTTATATATCGCATAGATTGCATCTATGCACACCAGTCAATATTTTTAAAAATTCGACTTACACCACTATGGTTTTTACGGACTCCATATAACTAAAGTATTGTAAAATAATAAATATAGTACGGATTAATTGTAAAAGACATTTTAAATATTTTTCTACCAGTTTTATTATATTATTATTATCTGTGTGTATAGTAAAAAAATATAAATTAAACAAAGATAGATATGTTATATATCTGTTACTGTTGTTTTACAATCATTTTAAAAAACATGAAGTTTTTATTACAACAAATTTCTTATGAATAATATAATGTTGCATAACGGGGTGTGTACAGCTTATTCAAGATTTTATATAATACATATACTCTTGTATTATTGCAAGTTACAATTCTATTGTGATAAAAAATGCCGCGTAGTGTAAATGCATAGTCACTTCTACGGATACGCGGCAATTTCTAAAGGTTGTGCAAACAGAAAAGAAGCAAAAAATAAAAAATGTCACCAGTACCGGCGTAATGGTTTGGTTTATTCAAGTGTTAAACGGGTAGAGAGAGAGAGAGATGTAGAGGAAAGTGGGAGAGTATGAAAGAACCATGTTTTGAAAGACCCATCTCATATTTCAATTAACTGAATATAGTTGAAAACAAAATGTTTTCATTCGATTGCAACACTAAAGCAACGTCATCTATTGACATTTAACAGTCAACGACAAAACAGCGTTAGTATGGTAGTAGTAAACGGCGTAGTAAGGGTGAAAGATTATTTCGTCAAAAAGTGAGTTTTTGAGTTAAATTTCTATATCTTTTGGATTTATTTGCAATTAGCTTTTAAGAAAAGTATTTTTTTTAATCGAATGCTATATACACTAACCTAACTAAGAACGTAGTTACAACTCTTTTGTTTGTTTTGGTTTAGCAGATATTTTTTTGTTATAATAATACAATACTAGTTTGAATGAGACAGAGAGTGAAAGAATTTTAATTGTGCGAAGGCTGCAAACTAATTTTAATAAAGTACGTGTTAGGAAAAATATACATTTACGTATTTCTTTAAAAAGTATGTAATTATGTGATTTATGATTTATATTATACAGGGAATAATAATGTAAAAATTTTACATTAAACCAACATTTATTTTAGTTTGCTCGGAAATTGGCCGTGTAACCTTCATTTTAATGTAAAAAAATTATTAAAGACTTGTCAATAAAACACTTATAAGATGTATATCATGTAGAATCTTATATTTATAATAATCCCCAAAATTTTAGAAACTATGTCAATTGATTGTCGTTTGTTACCTATTATATAAAAAGTATACATATATATACACATACAAAAATATTTAGTATCCACATAATATACAAAGAATATAAAGTAAATTTGAATGTATGTATTTATGTGTATGTATGTTATATATGAATAAAAAAGTAGCATACGATAATTTGTCAATAATTGATGATATATTATAAGTTTTTTAAATTTTATATCAAATATTTGCTTTTAATAAATATATTCCACCATCAAAATTAATATTTACTCGATGGAGATACGTAGCTAAAAATAACGTGCAAAGTGAAATATATATCTAATTGTAAGCGTTCATCAAAGAGATAGAAGTTTGACAAAATTTGCGAAGCTAAAATTGGCATAGTTATTATAATTAATCTGTAAAAAAAAGTATATCGAGGTTTATAAAATTTCTTCATATTCTATTTTTTTGAGTGCGTGTAAAAGCGTATACTTTGTACGAGTGAAGTTAATAAATATTTCTAATCAGACAATAAAGTGACATATTTAGTATGCTATTTTATTTATACATTTGTACACATAACCATTTGCTTTACTAACAAAATTATATAAAAATACATAAGTCCGTTATATGTGGCACGCATAAAAAATTATTGTATGCCTTTATTGATTCGCTATTACGGTAGAAACGAATTGTGTTTGTCTCCGACTAAGAATACTTGCAATGCCACGTAGATACGGTTCAAAGCAACCAGATGACAAGAGACAATAGCTTATATTGTTAGCTTACATAACGAAAAAAGGAAAAGGCTGAGATAATTAACATCAACGATTTACAAATAAATACATGAAATCTTTTTTATATAATATTTTTGATTTAATATTAAACTGTTAACTGCGAAGAAAGTATCTTGTGAAATATTGATTACAAAATTACAATTTACAACGATGTATTTTGCTGTACACGAAAAAGTGTTATACCGCAAAAACATGTACGCACGATAATCCATAACATGTTTTTATAAACAACATGTAAAAAACATATATTTATATAATATTATATTATAGCGTGTTTTTATTAAAAACATATTATGATGTAATATTGTAACTTAATACATATTGGTTTATTTTTAATTATTATTAAGCACCTCGCAACACATATTTCCGTTCAAGCTTACATAAAACTTATATAAACTATGATAGTCAAATTATCCTCTTGACATACATCGTGACATGTGGTACATCCTGACATGTTGTACGTGTTCATGTTTTATCGAGTGTTTATACTACGTATCGAGAGAACGATTTTCAACGTATAAGATGAATAGGGAATGAAATATTCAGTCGCCTGTGTTAAACGATTGAATATTTCACGAGATTCTGTGTAATGTTCATAATATGTGTTCGCGTAAATGAGTCACGGTGCGTTTCGCTCCGCGCGTACTTGGCGCGAGAAACTACCGTGTCTCTTGATATGACATTACGAGAGAATGAAGAAATATTAATATTAATTTAGGAAATTATTTATTAAAGCGATCATTTCGAGTGAAATGCTTATACAAATATATATTCGATTATGAATGACAAAATTATGACTATATACAGACTTTTATGCTTTTTTTTTTCGTAAGAATATGAAATAATTGTTCAACATTCTATTTTCAAAAATATTGTAATGCTAGAATATAAGTAATTAATTTTTCAAATGATTTTTAGTCTTGTACAATGTAAGAAAAATACAAATAAGATATATATTTAATTGTTTTGAATATAAATTTAAAAATAATTGTAAACTTTCTCCGTATATGTTATAATTTATATGTTATAACTAAATAGTATTGTATATGTTATAACATTAATGAAAACGATTCTCTCTTCTTATTATAACAAATTATCATTAATGTTTCTTATCGCGTATGCTTATCTAATTCTTATAGAATATGTAAGTGTTATAGCGAATTCGATTGGCTGCATAAAGCCGTTGTATACTGATTTAACGTTTAATCTTAGTAAAATGCAAATATCTCGACTGATAAAATGCCCAATACATATTTTATCAAACAGCAGAATAAAAAATATTGAGGATTTCGTGATTTATATTAAACATACACTTCACGTTGATTTGTGTACAACGGCTTTAATGTGCACCAGTGCACACTGAGTGAATTAATCTCGAATTCGCTATTATTTAATATATATTATGTCTTAAATAAATGCTTAGCCTCCTAAAATACTTACCTAATCTTCTTTTTCTGTTATATTTAAGAAACGTATGTTTTTGTTTACTGTAAATATTTTTATAATAATATACTTATAATTGACATTATGACATAATTGTTTTGTTACATTAAATTTATCCCATTACGAAAGAACGGAATGAATGGGTGAATTATATGCCGTGATATTTTTATTTTTTTAATGTAAATACAACAAATTAAAGTAAATTAAAATTCTGGACGTATAATGTACACACATATCTAATAATACACCAGCCTTGATTTTTATTAAAATTTTTACGAACATCTAATATAGATAAAAGAAAATGTTATTATTAAAACATTTTTAAAGAGTTTAATTGTAAAGCTATTAGTAACTGATAGAATAATCATGAACACATGTTAAAGTACGTCCCTCAAAAGTATGCAGATACATAAAGCAGATAATGATGAGAATTTTCGTATATTAAGAGATTATTATTCTACTTATTTGTGGAGGAAGGTTGTCTGCGAGATTGTGCAATTTCTCAAATAATATCATTTTAATAAGGAATTCAGAGCAATCACTGCTCTTTCATATATTTATGTTTAGCTATATTCTAAGACTTATCAAGTAAATAGTTAGTATAATTCTATATAATTAAATGTTCAATAGGAGTAATATATATTAAGGATGAAGATATATTTCAATCTGAATTTTGTTATTTTACTTCCGGGTGCGTACAGTTTAATAAGAAATTCAGAGCAATCACTGCTCTTTCATGCATATGTATGTTTAGCTATATTTCAAGACTTATTAAGTAGTTAGTATAATTCTGTATAGTTAAATGTTGAATAGCAGTAATATATATTAAGGATCTGTTTCAATCTGAATTCTGTCATTTTACTTCCGGGTGCGTGCAGACAATATACTTGTAATCAGACAAATCTTATAAAGGAATGTGTATAAATGAATCATTGTGATTGTATAATTAAAAATATTATTAAGAATTTTATTTTTTTGAGTGCACGAATATTTCAAAAAATTGTTGCCTAATCAATTTTGTAACAACGTATTTAATCATTTGCAAAAATTTTAATTTGATGCTAATTTTGTCATGTGCAATTTAATCTTAGTTTCTATATTACTTTCTCTACAATTTATTTATAATAAAAATTGTATTATTAATTGCAAGGATAAGCGATATCTACACGATTGTTATATTCGCGGCAGAAATACTTTAAACTCAAAAAGTTCCATTTTATTAAAATAATCTGTGTTTATATAGGAAAGCTAAGCTTACTAACAAAGCGGAAACTTCTTAGGCATGCTATATCACGTTTATACAATCTATCTTCTTACCAAGTACGATCCACATAACGATAATGTTGCCACCAGTTGCGACCAACAGTATCACCGCGAATATCAAAGACCAGAAGAGCTTTTGCCACCACGGCAAATCGAATGGCCGTTCCTGATTAACGAGAATGCAGTCGAAGAGCCCCTGCCGCAGAACATCGGCCCTACTTGACTTGTTCAACGTCTCTTCGATGAAATAACGGACCTCGCTGAGGTTCAGCCTTAGTAGCAACGTAATATTACGTTCCAGAACCGATGCGGTGCAATTATACAAATGTTCGATATTTAGGCTATTCATATTTGTAATGGTTGTCTTCGGTGATGATTGTGCGGACAGTTCCGGGGCTTTGTTCGAACGTTAACTGCCTGTTCGCTTCCTCCAAACAGCACGTTAAATCGATTTTATGAGCCGTTACCGATTTCCTCCGACGTGACGCACAATGAACTGGCGAGTAGCTATCATTATGATGGGCTTAACCTGATTGCTCGTTTCTTATTGGAAGAAACGTGCACGCGATTGATACGAATTTATGGCACTTGATCGGAAGTCCGAGTTCGTTGTTTAATCAGTGCACTATTAGGCGCTGATTATTTTACGCAATACAAAACTCGATAAACACATTTTATTTTATTTTTATTTGGTCGATTTACCCCTTTACTTCCAAATGCTTCCGTTTAAACTTATTGTTTGTTAACCTAATAAAATTGTCTTTAAAATCGGAATAAACGCGAGATGATTTTGTATCTCAGATCACTTTGCCGCGAGGATTAGCGGATATCTAACTCGGTAAGCGCTCGGAAATCTGCGACATGTTAATTAAATCTGTGTGGAGATTTGTTTTATCTTTACGTAGATTTTGTAAATTAGTTTAATCTTCTTGAACTTTGTAAAATATTTAACACTCTTTGAAATTCTTTCCCGACTTTACCATATTAATTATGTAACACCTTTTAAGTAATAGCGCTCTTTTTTTTCGATGTATTATATCAACAATTTTATCGCCGTGTTTTTAGGTGGATAAAGCACCACTTAAAACACCACTTTTAAACACTTTTTACAAAACGCGCGTTAAACTACTGCGAACGTGATTTGCACTTAGCGTACACTTTAGAAGCACAATATTATATTTATAAACCAGTTCGCCCTCTCTTCGTAATCAGTTAACAGAAAGTGCAAACCGTTGAAGGACCGGGGATCGTTTCAAAGTCATTATCACTGACAGCAACAAGCGACGAAGTTTATCATATTGTGTCCGAGAACTTGAACTTAACGACACGTATCCGCATGTTCGTTGAATCTCGATTATCTCTCGCCGATCGCGATCCCTGCCATTTATTTACGCGCGATTTGTCGATCGACACGTCAATCGTCGGCATTATTGTCGCGGGATTATCGGAAACATTTGCACGCGCGCGGTATCGCGTAATCTACGTAATCTACGGGGATGATCATTCGTCAAATTCGACGTCGTTTGTTGAGGTGGATCAAGCCGGTGGTACCGTACTGAAGAACCCCGTCGGCGATACTGAAAGACTCAAAAGCGCGTTCATTCAGCGGTGCGTGCGCACCATGAGCATTCTCGCACCCCCTTTCCTTCGTCGCGCCCACCGCACCGCACCGAGACTTTCCACTTGGGCACAAGTGTCAGCTGATGGGGAAATACGCGAGTGTCTGCGCTGGATATCAGCAAGCTCGCCGATTTATGATAGCTATTCCTCAGGATAAAAGCTGAGAGACTTGCGTCACGTGCGGCGGCGCGCTTCTCAGATTCGCCAGATGTTTTATATTACGTGTAGGAATGCATCTGGGGGAATCTCAGGCGCTTTCCAAGATTTAACGTAGATTCTGATCCGAACATGTTAAATCTGCAACATGCTACACGTGTGCTACACAGCACGTTTTATGTCGTTTTTAGAGTATTTTCCAGATTTTGTGAGAAGATGCAATCCAAGCTTTATACTTTAGAAAAGTACTGACATAATTTAATATTTTTAATACAGAGATTTTTACTGTGCAATTCTATATTTTGCAGAATTATTCATAAACATATACAGTTTATTGATTTAAGTTATTTTTTAAATTTATATTATTTTTAGTTTAATAAATGAAATTATTTACTACGCATTAATTTATGTCGAATTCTTATTAATGTCATTTTTTTTTCAACAAGCAAAAGTTGAATTTATTACGGATAAACGTAAACATTTTAGAATCACGCGATAATAAAGATTATTACGTAATATATTTATCCGCCCTTAGCACGAAAATTTACATCGCCAAATGTACATGCTGAAACATTGTAATTCGAGGAGTTACTTGCAGAAAGTAACGCGAATATTTGCCTTGTCGAGCTCGTTGGCAGAGCTAAATATAAATAGGGGTTGCGAGAAATAAATTCTTCACCTTGGCAGAAATAAAGCGAGAAATAAGGACATTTAATTAATGCCGAGAAGGAATGTCTTATTCACGGAAAAGCAATTATTAAGCGATAAGTTGTTCCTTGCAGAAAACTCTTCTCTTCTGAAACCTACAAAATTTTAGTAACCTTTTTCACGAAACTGTATCGTGATGACTTTGATAAAGCTTTATCCGTCACATTTGTTTGACGTTCGGACCAGACTTTGCGCTAACGATTTTGTCATGGATAAATGTCCCTTTGCTTTCGTGCGAATGAGTATGATAGTAATCATGGTTATATATTTTCTTTGAAAGCGAGCTAGACATGTATCCATGCATACTTGTTACAGAATGAAAAAGTTTGAGCCGTCGATATATGAAAGGCGAATTTGTCACGTCAACTTTGCGACCATCTCCGAGTGTATAGCTTTATTATATTTTTAGTATAAAGTTTTCGTGAAGTAAAAAAAGAAACTTTATCGCGTGAGTGAGTCGCTATTAAATATACATATAACAATGCACTGTTACAATTATACCTTTATTATAATATGTAAATGCTTTACGATGCTGATAAATTCTCAGAATTATTTTATAAGTAAAATAATAATTTTATGTCTTTTAATTTTAAAATAATAAACATATTTTTTAATACCTACTAGACACCACAGACGCGCGCTTCGCGCGCGCTATTTAGCTTTAACATTATGCAATTACTATTACACTATTAACTTCTTAACTTCTTAATACACACAACTGTCAAATGCGATGGCCCTCGCGATGGCCCTTGTCATACGATGACAGCTGCAAATGAAGTAAGCGCAGCGAGAGAACCGCAATTGGCATCGCGGAAAAAGGGCAACAAAAAACTTCGAGATATGCGAGTATCGACTTAACATGCCTTTTTTTAGAAAGGACTACCTACACTGTGTTTTATTCTGTAATCGTACCTTTTATAATCTTTTATGAGTAAAATTTTTATAACAAAATGAAATCTATAAATAAAAGGGGAAAAGTACTCCCCTTTTTCAATTAAAATTGTTGGTACACTGAAAAAAAAATATTCCGGATTTTAGTAAATATTAGTTTGTATACAACTGTGACTCCATTTACTAAAATGAAGAAAATTTTCCTTTTTATTAGTATATGTGTATTCACTAGGAAAAAAATATGCTAACAAAAAAAAATTTTCTTTAATTTAGTAAATGAAGTCACAGTTGTATATCCAAACTAATATTTACTAAAATCCAGAACATTTTTTTTCTCAGTGTAGAAAAGGAAAACTTTTTTTTTCTTAAACCCGGCTATCAAAAGTAGTATTATATCTCAAATCGAGCTTGTTACGTTTGTATAAAGCTGAAAGTTTGCAGCTTTATGGGCGAAGAGAAAGAGCATCTTTCTTCTCGGTTAACTATATTCGTATCCAGACATTCTCCAACTTAAGTGAAAGTGGAAAAGTATTCTCCTCACGTACGGTTGACTTCACATTGAGATGCCTCATCATACGAGATACAAAGATCTTGGGAAAACTTTTTATGCCATGGATATTTCGAAGAAGCAGACTTCTGTAGCGTTAGACACCGACTGCTTATTCATATTTGAAAAAGCCTTGAATATCTCGAATATTTAACGACGAACAGAGATACGCGATTTATCAATATTTTCAATTAACATTTCAGCGAGAAGCTAAATGAATTCAATCATCTGCTACAGTTTGAAAAGAATAATATTGAGAAGAACCGTCTGGAACGAGTAAAATTATGTAATAAAGTTTTAATCGTCTTTCAAGATATTTAAAAGAAATTTATAAGCGCCATTAATAATACATTTAACAATGTATTTAAAATAATTCCAAACGGAAAATGTATACAATTGTCAGTCTGAATGTATACACCAATTAGTTTCTTTTAAATTGTAAACTTTTACACGTTGAATAAATGCAAAAATAATATTTATTTAAATATATTTACATAACATCTGTATGTTTTGTATATATACTCTGCATTACGAGTTTACAGACATATTACCGTGCAAGCATAAGGTGACATATGAAAAAAACCGTCTTTTTCATGACACGTGTAACATATATAAGGCGCAATGGTCTCTTAGAAAGCTCGTTAGTTAGAGTTAGTAAGCTTATATAGCACGACTCAAGATAACTCTTACAAGATAAAAACAAATGTAGAACTTAGATGAAAAAAATGATTTGGTGATTGAAATATATAAATAATTTATTTAATAGAATTAATGTTAATTTTGACGGCATTTATATCTGTAATTTAACTCAACACGCAAATATCAAATTATAATTAATATTATTTTAAATTAAAAAAGTAATCTTTGATCTCTATTTACAGAATGTACACAAATTATTGTTTAAACATTATAAATATTTTCAATGAACTGTATATGTATAAAAAGGTGTAAAAGTATATTTTTACGTTTTCAGGCTTACAAAATACTTCTTACTTACTTCTATTTTAAAATAAAATTTTTCGACTCTTGCGCACAGGGTAAGGTAAATAAAGTAATATTTTTAGATCATCGTGCTCCAGCAAATTTCATTTATTTGCAAAAAATTTGATGAAAATTTTTCTCGCAAAATTATTTTGAAAACTTCTGCAAACGAGGGGTTATTTCAGTCTGATGCAATCATACTATTATACAGGTAGCTATCACAGTTTTCGTATTACGTACATATTATATTTTATGTTTTTCAAATAAAGTGATAGAATTTAATAAGTTATTTGTTAATTATATAGATCTTTCAAAAATGTTTTATCATTTATGTTTACATTATTTTCCAATTTCTGTTAACCAGCTCTATCACATATATTTATCTTTTTCATCGAGTGTCAAATATATAGATTCAAATAGAGAAGCCCGAAAAGTGTCTGATACATTCATGTCTCACAGGAGTTAGGTACACCTACACATTATCATGTGTATATATGCAATATATTATTATTCGCCAAAAGAAGACCCTCGGAGAATAGGCAGATGTTTGTTGGAACGATAGGTTGCGGCAAAATATTGGCGTTTCTCGAAGCTCAGTATACAACGCCCGAAATATTTCGCACGGATCTGTTTGGTATGCAAAGTAAGGAACGAGCTACGAATGACAGATAAGATTTATTTCCAAGATTGATTTTATATATATGTATATATATATATTGAATACTTTCGGAATGAACAGGAGATATTGAGTACTCGAAGACATTATTCTCATTTTTGAAGAAAATATATACACTTGTTTTAGGACATACTATACATTGCTACAGAGAAAATGGAATGGAAACACATATAAATTTTGATTGATTGATATGGGATTTTTTAAAATGAAAACAACTTGTTTGTTGACGCAAATAACTCTTGCGTAAAAAATATGCTGGCGCGCAGTTAGCTTTCTATACAAATAATTTAAAAAAACACACAATTAAATTTTACATAATTTATACATTTTTATCTAATTATTTTTTTACAGTAGCAGACGTTATTTAATTTTAAAAAATTTGTTTCCAAATTTTGCTATATTAAGAAGCAATTCTTTTTAATGATAAACTATGATTTTACTCCAGCAAAATTATCTGGAAACGTGGAATCATGTGGAAACGTGTTTTCAACGTGTACTCAAACGAGGTTAAGAGTTCAAGCTTAGATTAAACCCAAGTATAATCCAAAATTAGTAAGTAAGCTTAAATTTTACTGTAATACTTGAAAGTCTAAAGAGTGCTTTGGGGGAATTGCCTTCTTATAATCTAAAAAAATTATAATATCAAAAAATCTAATTTAGCTTGTGTTTTTATTTATTATTGTAAAATCTAATTTATGATATTTTATATAATATATGTATATATTGTAAATAAACATATAATATTATGTATATTAAAAATATATATATTAAAATAAATATACAATATTGTGTATATTAAGAAATAGAAAAATAGAAGAAGGAATTTTGATACATTTAAATTTATTTAAACGCTCTAAATAAATCTGAATTAAATGATTCCTAACGCTGATTTATTTTTATGTTATCTCACATTTGACGTAAGAAAATTATGTACAATATAGACTTGAAATCTCTAATAATAGTGTAACACTTTTTACTACGTGACTGCTATAGCAGGTGTAGCAAAGGATAGCAAATTTGTGGCAACTCCACATAGAATTTTACCTGAATTTGATCCTTTCCGTGTGCAGTCCCGTTTTCCCCGTCTTGTGGTTTCCATTCATCCTACACGTAGCACAACCTCCACTAGGTATAATTAAACTAGCATTTAATTAAATTATTTGCCATTGATTCGAGTTACGAACCTTCACATACAAATGTCATAATTTGTTACAGAAGTAACACAATTTATCGAGGTATAAAAGGGACGATGTTTTATGTTTAGAAATAAATAGTAAAAGATTGGTAATATAATAATTGATACTAACCGTTTTATTAAGATTTATATTAACATAACAAAATTCAACATAATTTAATTGATACGCATAAATATAAATCTATTATGTGATAGTAATATATAACATACACATTTTTTCATCATTAAAGTTTTCTACGCATAATATTAAATCTGATATTATTCACGAATTACACGGTTATATAATTTACTTTTACACTGAGATATATTTTATACTTTTTAAATTATACACCGTGATTAGAAAGGATATAATTAACAATAAAATTAATTGAATTAGTTTAATATTAATGAGTTTGAATTATATACTTATATACTTTAATTATATACTTATATACTAAAATATTGCTTCCTCATAAAGAAAGCTTTGTTTTCGTAAAAAATTTTGACGTAGAACTACGTCTTTGTTGACAGTAAGTAGGGTAGAGGGTAACATTGGGAGCACAGATGCAACGAAAACATGTCACACTTTGAACGTTTATATCTTCGAAACTAATAATTGTAGAGTAATGATTAATACGTTATTAGATAGTTTATATTTCCTCTTGAAAGTTTTAAAAGTCTCAAAAAGCTTCCTAAATTAGGAAGCCAAACAATATTATAAGCAAATAATTATGCTCAGGTCTCAACCACTTTCAATTTTGGCAATTTAATATTAATTATTGGCAACTTTTCTAATTCCATTATATTTTTCAGTCTTTTCTATCCCTATTTCATATACAATGCTTTAAGTTTGGTTGATTAGACTCAACTTTATTAAACTATGTATTTATTTTTGCTTATATATAACTCAAGAACATCAACTAAATTTTAAAGAGTTATATATGAAATGGGGTTAGAAAATACTGAAGAATATAATGGAATTAGAAAAGTTGCCAATAATTAATAATAAATTGCCAAAAAAGAAGAATTATTGAAAGTGGTTGAGACTTGAGCATAATTATTTGCTTATAATTGTTTGGCTTCTTCATTGAGGAAGCTTTTTGAGACTTTCGAGACTTTTGAAAGGAAATGGGACTATATAAGCTATCTTATGACGTATTAATCATTACTCTACGATTATTAGTTTCGAAGATATAAACGTTCAATTTAAATTTAAAAATTTTTTTTATGTAAATTTTCGAATTTTTTATGAATATTCTGTAATATCCTAGGTAGGGTTTTTCAACTAATATATTGATCTGAAAAAATATTAAACAATAATATATTGAGAAAATGTCACATTTTTATTCAAATTAAGTTTTATTTATTTATTGTCTATTTTCTGTGAAGATTATATAAAAATAAAAAAATGTGCAAATATTAGAAACTGCTTTCTTTCCATTTTTTTCACTCATATCGATTAGTATTTAATAATAGCAACATGTACTGATCAATTAAAGATTAAAAGATATTTAATTCAGAGAAAGTATTAAAAGAAATAAAGATAATATTCTTTGCTAAAACTTCCAATATTGATTATCTGATGAACTTGTCCTATCACTGTTATCGACTGAACTTAAATTATCAAAAAGTATATAAAGTAAATTATATTTTTAAACTTACTATATAATATAATAATTATAATAATCTATGCATTGTGGTGTATAAAATAACTTAATAACTTTCTTAAATCTTAATAATTATTAGTTTTTTTTCTAACTACGTTATTGACTAAACAGATTATCATCCGTTGAAAAAATTTTATTCTGTGATTCTTTATGAATTCACAATCAGTGCAACCAACGAATTTTGCCCAAATAAGATTAAGTAAAAATACAAATTCTCATGTAGATATCTTTACGTGGAAATTAATTTTACAAAAAAAAAAATATAAAGTATAAAAATATAAAAAATAAATTTGGACAATTATTTCTTTATTGATTTGACAATTTTATTTGAATTCATTTACTTGTTGACTGTACCAACAACTGAAACTTGATATGGCTCTCGATGAATTTTGCACAAATTCCAATTGTCAGAAGGAATAGGATACCACAGACTGGTATCGGATGACCGATCAATAAAAGATTACATCTCCGTTTCTACATTAACATCTATGCCATCGTTATCGTATATCTGTTTCTTACATATATGAGTTGGAAAACGAGTCTTTATATATATATATATATATATATAATAATTTTTTTAATTATTGTCAAGCATTGAAATTGTCAGATGGATGTATTAAACGTATACCTATGTATTACAGGTTGATACAGCTTCGATCAGATGTCACTACTTCTACTATTCTTGTTTGTATTTGAAATCGCAGACCTTGAAATCTTATCAAACACAAGCATAAATCACTATTATATCTCTAGTACTTTAGACTTTTATATTCTGTGATTAATACTGTAAATAAAATTCAAGTATCGCGAAGTTGTTATTTTGCACACTATAGCATCATGTATGATATTATTTCAAGTTCTCGTAAATCAATTTCGAAAGAATTTATCAAACTTTACTGTTATATTACTAATAATATCTTGGTTTTACATATTTTGAATCTTTTAATCTCGAAAGATTCTATACCTTATGTACCAATGTATAATTTATATTATATTATACATATGTACACAAATCAACATATGGAATAAAGAAGCTGTTTTCCTATCACGTTGCATTGTCTCACTTTATTATATCCATTTTTACTTACAGGTTCAGCAGTTAAGTATCATTTATACGTCAGGACGCCCATCATTATATAATATATATGTGCACCTTCGTACATGGCTCGCATATAGAGATGCAATATAAATAAAAATCGATTTCTACTTGATAACATCTATGTCACAATTTTTTTTATTCGAACCTTAGTTTATTCACATATACATTAATTTGAATTGCCAATTTGCAGTAGACATTTGATGTTATGCGTGGCAAATATATATTTCTAAATATCGACCATATACCCACAGTCAGAGAGCATGCCGTATTATTCTAAAAGTACATTACAATGCATTTGTATAATTATCACATAACATATATTATATTGTTTATAAACTATATACGCGTAAGAAAAAAATAAGACGAATGGCGGGAGATAATCAAGTAGTCGAGAATAAAAAAATGTGTAAAGAAGAATGTAAGGTGCTTTTTTGAGAATTTTTAAAATTAAGATTATTGGACAGATAGAATATATTGTCTACGATTCAGTGGCAATTACATTTTCAGTTTGATCTCACGCTGTTTCTGTGTGTTTAGAAAACACTTAAAATATTATATATACATAATTATTTATCAAAGTAATTTTCTGTCTGGCGTGTACGTTATAAAGTAGTACGAATTATAAGATATTAATAACAAAATATTCCGAATATACATTTTTAATTGTATTATCTGTTCATTAATATTCACGTGCACGCAATATCATTTTAATTTTAATTTTAACAAGAATTATTTTCACGAAACGTGCAAGGAATTTGAGGCACATTTCAATACAATCTATATACGAATAAATAACAGCGAAATAATACGACAGAACTTATTCTCATCATGTCGGAATTGTTTACAGATGAAGAATTTGCTATTTTAATTTTCCGACGATAGAATTAAATTGATCGAGCATGAAATGCACATTAATCATACATTTTCCAACCCGTCGGGCACAATTTTGATGATCGTCCGTTTCACGGATCTACAGCGAGTAATCTATAATAAAAGCACGGCCGTGTGTCGGGAGGGAAATATATAACGCGCATTGCAAGTGTGTACATACTTTCTCCACGATCTAGACAATACGCTTTTATATATGGTCTCACATAGGCTCCACGCAGCTATTTTTATTACCTGCACTTCTTTTAATCATGCTATTGCCTAAGGCTAATTATATTTATTTGCTAGATATTGTGTACCGTCTACCGGTCTTCCTCCCCCTTTTTAGCGCTAAGCAGCCTTTACTGCCTACCCATTATCACGCTATGTTTATATGCATATTTGTATACACGCTACATGGCGCCCGCTTAATAAGTTAGTTGTTTTTTTTCCTACAAAGTCTGTTATCTCTGTACAGTAAGCGCACCGCTACTTGTGCCCCCCCCCCCTGCACTTATATATTTAAATATAGCCTACATATCGTACAGAGAGAAGTTTACTACACGTTAGAGTAACTGCGACGTATCGTTTCCTTCTCGATCAGTTAAGCTGATCTTTGGACTTAAGTCTTATTAAGCGGAGTATCATTTACACTGTTACGTGTATCGATAACGATCGTATCGAAGAATCCGGGCGTTCGGAGAAATATTTTGATGCAAGTTGATTTTTTCTTTTTATTGACGAAGCACAGTAATAATTTATGTTGTTATTCTACTACTAATTATAATGACGCCGACATATTATATCCTAGATAGCCAAGACACAGAAGCGGAACGTGTTTCTTTTTCGTTATCGATTATTATCGCAACGATCTTTTTTTTTCATGTTCTCTAACGAGAAATTATTATCGCGTATTATCATTCTACTCTTGCATACAACTCGACATACGCGTGAAGAGAAACGAGCGTACCCCGAAATTCTTCAAAGCTTAGGAAAGCATGTAAACGTATCGCTAATTTATTCAAGCGTGACTTACAATTAATAATATAAATTAATCGTAAATTGAGAATTTACGAGTAAAATGATTTTATATGTCAGGAGCAGAATCTCAAATCGGTTTGAAACGCTCTATTAGTGCTCCTGCGGATGAACATTTCAAAATTAGGTCTGTCATTTTAACGTTAAGATGACTTTAACGTCTAAAACGTATATAATTGATTTAAATATATTTAGCGTAATGAAGAAACAGGATAAAACTCTCGCTATTGGCAGTGAATTTTGGAAGATATCCAAAGTGCCAAAAATGTCCCCGTAACGGCATTTCCCAATGCCATTTCATTCATGCAATGTATATAAAATCCTTATTTATTTTTCTTAATCGGGACACTTTGTACTTTCTGTGGAAGAACATGACGCGTTTCTAACGATAAGATGTTGCAGCAAAATTGTTAGATAAAATTTACGAGCGAAGCGATACGTATCAAATTATATAAAGGTAGAAAACTATACGACAAAGTCTATGATATAATAAAAAAATTTGCTACTTCTGATCAATCGGTAACTAAAAACGATATTTGCTTCTTGGACGTTCCTTTTAATTCCATGTTAAAGCTATGAGTAGAAATAAAAATATAACAGATAGGGAAAACGTGCATCTTGCGAGAGTCAAACTGACATGAGTTTATTTAATTAAGCACCTTTTCTGTCCTAATTTCGTGTAGCATATAACAAGTTCATAGTTATAAAGTTTGTGAATTATTTAGACTGGCAAAGTGCCAGAATTTTACTTAAGTAACATCTAATTGAGAGCTATTCTTAAGGTCCTAAGATATATTGATAATATTCAATTGAATATATATTGTCATTTTCTCAAAATGTGCATTGATTTCAACTGAAAAGGAATTAGATGAGGAAAGAAAGTTATTTTTTCGTTTAACAATTTTAATGTTTGACTGATGCAAATAGACATTGCATGTAGATACCGTTGATTATAGATTCATTTCAGTACCACGCTAATAAAATGATGATGCAAATGATAATGAAAAATGACAATTTATTTTTTTGGGGATATATATAGCTCTTGTGTGTGTATAATATAAATATAAAAATGTAAATCTCCATTTCGTTCACTCGCTCTTCGTCAAGTGCTAATTAATTTATTAACTATTTATCGCTTTCACACCGCAAGCATTGCAGCTGTCTTCAATTATACACGTTTTTGATAAATTAGTTCTATTAATTAACAGGAGTTACAATTTTGATTTTCTATGCAATTGCGTGAGTATGTACGTGTACGTATATTTGATTCATCCGCAAACAAGAATAATAGAGATAATGCCATTATGAATGTTATTAAAATATAACGAGAGATATGTGGATATGAATTATTTGTTACCATTTGTGTTCGCGTGCATTTTGTTCGTAATTTGCAGTAATCGCGAGATACACATGCATTTCATATAAAACGGAATGAAAAAAATTAGGCGTTGCTGAGAGGAAAAAGATATTTTCAAAGATAAGCAATACTGAAACGAAGCTTCGTGATGCCACGGAGTTTATAATCACAGTCGGCTAGTAACTTTAAATAATTGTTCGCACCTGCGGCACAATAACTATTGCGTACACACAACAAACTTTTTAATTAAAATGCATAATATACATAAAACACGGCTAATACTAATGATAAAAAGACCAAAGTTTATAATAAGGTAAGAAATAATTAGTCAAACCGAAGTAATTAACTAAATAATTAATTATTAACTAAATAATCAATTTTAAATATGTAATAAGACAACATATTCTCTGCGTGTCATCATAGATGCGAACGTAATGCCACGAAACGTCAATCAGACATCGATGGAAGCTCGTTTGTGAAAAGAGTACCAGGTGTCACAAAATTCGAAGAGAAAAGGCCTGTGCTTAATTAGGCCATCTCAAGGCAGTGTATATTCCGATCGACGATCGAAAGCCGTAAGAAAATCGTCAATTGTCCGATACTTCTATGAAGGCGAGCTACCTCAAGCTGATTCGTTGTTTGTAAAAGTAACAAAAGAAAAAGAGACAGTACGTTTAAATAACCCGTGAAACAGTTAAAATTTCCCGCCGAAAATCAATAACGTAACGCGAAAACGCTCCACGATTACTGCGTACAACAAGAAGAGACGGTCCTTTATTCGAAGCGACTGGCGTCTTTATAATACAGCCGAACTTTTTACTCACAAAGCGACTGGATGTTTTACAGTACACACACAGTCGGATATATCAATATCTTATATTACTTAATATTTTCACTTTTCGTCTTTCATGATGAACGATGTTCCTTCGTTTGGCTTACTATTAAATGTTTACTATTAAATTACGTAATTGCTACTTTAACGACAACGTTTTAACGCGAAAACGCTCCACGCGGCGTTAAATCTCTCGCAAGCTCTCTCTACGGTACGGACCAGTTATTTAGGAATGCATCTCCGGTTCAGCATAGCGTTTATTATTGTGGTACACATATAATTGCCTAAGACTACATGTACATACAACTGTTATACGCGCGCGTCCTGCTCACATAAACGTTAACAAATATTCACACATGTGTACAGCTTATGTACATACGAGTATTAATGACTTTCGATCGACTCCGAGTGCGTATTATATGTACAAAAGGCGCGTAATAACACCTGACTTCGCCGGCGAGGTCTTAAAATATTATTCTCATTTTATTTATTGTCCGAGTTCACCACAGTTAACGACAAGTGAGTGTAATTCGGTATTAAATATGGAAGGCCATCCTCTTCTCCGCAAAAAAAAAAAACGAAAGAAAAAACAGTCCGTCATTTACGTTAGCTACATTATCGAAACGAGTATTCCGTCGAACGATCCACAGTATATATTTTTACGTCATATGAAAATCACCCCTCAGTATCCTGGTGAAGGTCTTCTTGAACTGCTGATTCGCCAGGGCGTAGCAGAAGGGATTCATGGGACTGTTGGCGTAGCACAGAAAGTATGAGAACATGAAAAGGTGCTCGTTCGTGCACGGTGGATTCGAGCAAAACCCCTCTACCAGCGCCAGTACGTGATAAGGTGTCCAGCAGGCGACGAACGCCCCCAGAATGAAGGATATCGTGCGAAAAGCTTTGCGCGCTCGATTTTCCGTCCGCGACTTTTGCCGGCCTATCGTGAGATCCTTCTTCTGAGTTTTGGCCTTCAATCGTTTCCCGATAGACTTGACGAAATCGCGCCTGGAGCCGCTCTGCTCCGCGTCCGACGTTTCCTTCTTCTTCTTCGACTGAGTCTTCGTCTCCTGGCTGTTCGTCGCACCCGAGGTCGTCGGCATTATGCTGCTGGACGACGAGTTATGCGGCAGGTTACCGCTTCCCTTGATGGGTTGATCCGTCGTGCTGTTAGACGATTCTATCTGCATAACGGTCGTCGTGACCACTGTCGTCACCGGTTGACGCTTCGACCCGTCGGCATTGACGGAGACCTTCGTGTGTACCTTGCTGATGGGCGACGTCTGCGACGCGACGTTCGCCTGATGAGTGATGAACACGCGCGGCGGGTGCGTTTGACTCGATGCGTTGGACATCGCGGGTGGATGGTGCTGTTTGCCCTGTGCGATTTGAACGAGCTGACCGGTACCGGTCTGCTGCGCCGTCGCTCGGATCAGAGCGGCCTGTAACAGGCTGGTACTCGAGCCGGCCACCGCCACGGCGTTACTCAGAACGGGCGACGGGGGTGCCGTGGACAGCGGATTCGCCAGACTGCAGGAGAAGGAAGACGGTGGACTCTCGTAAGAGGGGCTGGGCAGGATGATGGAGCTCTCGTCCATGTACCGTAAATCACCGCCGTCCAGACCGGTGAGAATGTCGTAGGTGCCGTGACCGTGGGAGCGTACGATCAACGATCTGGGCCGGTCGGTCGACGAGGACGTTGTCGGACTGTCCGACACCGGCGGGCTACTTTGGAACTGCATGGGCGGCGGTATAATGATATTCTGTTGACTGCCGCTGATCGACGCTCGCTTAAGTTGACCGGGCGGCGTCACCTCGATCGAGACGATCGACGGTTGATTGCCGTCGGCGTCGGCGTTCGACCTTAACGATTGCTCCGGCGTCAGCGTCCGGCTGCTGGACTTGTCAGGCTCGGCGGGATTGTCGGTGTCCAGAAGACTGAGCTCCTGTATCTTCGGCAGTGTTTGAGCTTTCTGCGTCGGCGTGTCGCGCGTAGGACTCACCGGCAACAGTTTCCGCGCCGTTGGCACACTCAGCTCGACCTTGATCGGCACGACGCCGTTCAGGCGGCCGTTAGTGGCGAAAACTTGGAGAGCGCCGGATTGGGCCACCAGACCCGCCAGCGAGGATCGCTTTCTGATGGCGTTGGACTGTTGCACGTTACCGGTGGTGCTCTCCTCGTCGGAATCGAAGGCGGGACTGCTGGAGCGTTCGGACTTTTCGGTCTCCGCCACCGTGATGGTCGCGGTAACGTTCTTGCCCGCGGAATCCGGCGCCGTCGCGCCATCGGTGATCTTCGCGGCCGTTTTCTGCCCGGTAGTCGCGTCCGCCCCGGTGACGCCGCTGTCGTCCATCGACGTGGCGCCGATCTTCGGTTTATCCTGGCTCAGCAAGGTGCTCTGCGTTTTAGAAATACCTATACCGGCGGCGCGACCGGCCATACCGGACATCGCGCCGGCGCTTAGCGCGACCATCGACTGCATCTTCCGCTGCTTGGCCTCGCTCTTCTTCTGCATGTCATAGGCGGTTTTGTATATGCCGCCGTAAAGGATAAAGAGAACGATCAGCGTTGTCCAATAATACCCTATTATCAGCGCGGTATTGAATATCGGATCCTTGAGGAACTGCACGGCGCACTGGCCCGGATTTAGGTCTCGGTAACCGATAAAGTGCTCCCAGCCGAAGATGCTGATGAAAAATAGTAGCGCCGGGATGATCCAGGTGATGGTCACCATCCAGATCACACGCTGCTTCGTACGCCAGCTGCGGTACTGCGCGGCTATCTTCACCGAGCAGAAGCGGTCGATCGTGATCAGGAGAACGGTGTACTGGGACACAAGGCATACCGTATAGTCCACCGACAGCCACAGATCGCAGAGGAGAGGTCCCAGATTCCAATATCCCATTAACACGTAGACTGTGTAGAATGGCATCGACACGGTGCCTGCGCACAACAATTACAATCGTTACATGTATGGTCTGGTTTCTGTTGCCACGTGTATCTGATTACTCGTATTCTCTGCATTCAAACGGACCATCGCGATAACCAAATTACACATCTGTCGTTGATTATCATCACGTTGAATACATCGGGATACGTTCATAACAGAGAGAGATTTGCATTAGAAATACTGTCAAACGTTTCTGAAGCTAGGCCCTATCAACATCCTATCAAAGATAGCGAATCGAAATGCAACGTGCTGCAAACCATACTGTAATTAAATTTAAAATCAAAATATCGACAACTAGATGAACGCGAAGTTAATGTAAATTTTAACCCTCGGTTGTGACACGAGGTCAAAATGACCCCAATCAATTTTCAAACAGCTGCATGCTGTTCAAGAACTAACAATTTAAGTGGATCTCAAAAAATTCTAGAATTAAGTTTAAACATTGTAGAATGTATTCTCGTTATAAAAAATTAACTTTTTGAGTAGCATAATGTTCAAAAAATCTTTTTAAAAAATGTTCAAAAAAGAGATGTGACAACCGAGGATTAAAATTCGGTATAAATATATATTTCTTTTACCAGCAATACTTATATATTTCATAATTAATAATACTTTAGCATAACTTCTGAAACTCATGTAAGATATAAAATTACTTGATATTGTCGAGTCATACGAGATAATGACATCAAAAATGTTTAACAGAGTTTTTTAAATAATCATCATCAATTAGTTACAAAGTTACAAAGTTATTAAATTAGCGATTTTTAAAAATTTATTTGTAACTATTTAAATTTATAGAAATATTTCCTTTATCTTCAAAATATTATCTTTATGTATAAAAATTTTTGCTCTTGGTGATGGCAGTCGTACGTGACATGATTTAAATATTCCAGAAAAATTTTAATCCCAATATGGTATCATTTTTATGAGACGACTCGACGTTTATTGAAAGGGGAAACGAAAACGAAAACGAAATGCGAGAATTTTGTTAGGACTTACCGATAAGCATATCAGTGGCAGCTAATGATGCTATGAAATAGTTGCTCGGTTGCCTGATGGCCCTATCTACGATGAATGCCAAAAGAACGAGGATGTTACCGCCGATAGTTAGCAGTATGCATATCGCCAGGCAGATAGCAATCAGTACGGTCTGCCAGAGCGTAAATGGTGGCAAAACGGGCATCAGAGATTCATCTGTTTGGTAGGACGTAAAGCTTTATCAGCAAATGATACACGTGACATGATGACGTTAATATAGAAGACGTCTTATATAAATGCAACGGCATATTAACGGACTTAATATAATTTACTTGCATAAAAAATGATCGCATAATTCGTAAAGACAAAGAACAATCATATGATTTCACAGTGGAATGTATTCTGAACGGTTTTACATGCAATTCGTAATATTCGCATTCTTGCTCCGCAAGTCGCATGATTACAACTTAATTTCAATTACATTACCCGACGTCGGCGAGGTCGTTGCGTTTCCGAAAGTCGAGGCATTCGTCGCATTTGTCGGGAACCAGTCGGGCAGAAGTTCTGCGTATTCACCGCTGTTCCATCGCGGGTCATCCGGGTCAGGCCATGTTCCATTTAGCTGGGTACATTCTGCTGTCAAAATCTGGTTATACACGAGTCGACACAGGCGCTCCCGTTGTTTCTTCAGCTTCCTAAAAACAATGGAAAATTTTTTCTTTTACTATTAATTACAAAACGCGACAATCGCGGAGGATTGTTCCGGATATTAAGGCGAGAATGAATGAAAAATTCATTATAACGGATACCTTTTGCTAATCGGTACGAAGTAATACGAGTACGGCGCAACTTTTATGGAAATATATGTAGCGCTCGCACGAGATACCGACATTGTGAAATTTCTCCACACGTAATTGACTGTAACAATAAGCCAAATCTAGGCTAATGATATTTCGTCCAAATAAAAGCATCGAGCATTTACGTAATTACAGACGAGAGAGATAAAATCGCGAGGATTAATTCCATTTGTGCTCGGCCGCTATTTCTATCCCACACGTGTAAATTACATTTTACGCATAAAGAGAAGTTCGATAGTTCGATGAATCACAATGTTCCTATTCCTTCGTCGTGGCTGCTGTGTTTGTTACCATCGAAGAAAATGTGACACCGGTATTTCCTGATTCTCCGCGCACAGCGACATGCACCTACTCTCTCTCTCTCTCTCTCTCTCTCTCTCTCTCTCTCTCTCTCTCTCTCTCTCTCTCTCTCTCTCTCTCTCTCTCTCTCTCTCTCTCTCTCTCTCTCTCTCTCTCTCTCTCTCTCTCT
>NW_020218772.1:134424-144811 GCF_003070985.1 Temnothorax curvispinosus | reverse complement strand
CTCTCTCTCTCTCTCTCTCTCTCTCTCTCTCTCTCTCTCTCTCCCCCCTCTCTCTCTCTCTCTCTCTCTCTTTCTCTCTCTGGAGCGTCGCATACAGTGAGGACACGAGAAACGAGTCAAAGGCTGAATACACCGGGCGCACAATGAGCTTGAAATAAGCATGAATGGAACCGCATTCAACCCCCGTGCCCGGTCTCATCGCCGGTAGGCAAAAAGCGAGACAGGGTATGCCTTAAAGAGGGCGAACCCATTTTTAAATCATTCAAGTAGTCGATTGGTACATCCATATAGTCCTGAAATTACCCAGCGATAGTCCAGCTTTTCCCGTAATTCAGATAAGAGACTGAATGGCTTTGAATCAGAGCTATCAGACAATTCTTATCGTTATTGCGCCACTTTAGCAGCGAATCGCACGCTATTGTCCTTTATTCATTCTCGCGCAAGCGCATTTTTGTAATAAATTAAAACTATTAATGTCATTCTCTTTATTCAAATAGTTTTTACAAATATATCGAGATATAATCTTTTACAAATCACAGAATTACTTGAAAACTCCATCTTGCAATTTTGCTCGATACAATCTGACTACATAATATTTATGAACATATATTTTGTATATATTTTACACGTAAAAATAGCGATTCAACAGTTGAACCTGACAATTGATGTTAAAATAATGCAAACACTTTATGCATGAGCTGCCAATGCAGTTCCGGACACCCTATTATGAGACTGAATGAGAAATCTAACTCCAGCTTAGCGAGTCGTTTCAGCGAGGAGAGAACACGAGTCACACAGATTATCGCGTCTAAAGTTCGACTGCACCGGAGTTCTCACCGGAGGATAAAGCTGTTTGAGTATATGACCCGTGATAAGCCCTCGATTTTCGTGCTTTCTTCGACGTCAAAGAAATTCTCGGTATTCAACGTCGACAAGCATGGCATTACGTCACCGTAGGAGCATGTCGACGCAAAGCACGGGTAATTTTTTGAATATTTTGAATTGTACGTTACATCATATAATTGTGCTTATAGAATCACCATTTTTTTTCACAGGTACGCAAAGTAAAATTTTTAAATTCACTTCAACTTTTTCATTTGACATTATTGGCATTTAAATTCGTAAGAGGCTAACTAGGTCATTTTTGCAAAACAATTGCAGATTTATAAAATCGAATTAAACACGAATTTACATGTTTTAAAGTACAATGAGAAAATTTATTAAAATCAATATGATTTGTTATTATATTTATAGTGAGAAATTTTTCGATATTAAGCATCGATATATTTAACGCTTGGAAATTTTTATTTCCGTAAATAAAACATGGCAGAAACGGTTTTTATTAATTTCTCCATCGCACGTTCAGCTCTACTTTCAGTGAATTTTACAAATTGATGAATCTCACGTTAACGTTATTACGATGGCAGATCCCCGGTGTATCTGAGAAATCGCGAGAATAAAGAATAAGGCATGAGATTTCCCTTTGTCTCCCCAGAGTAAATATACTTTTGTTCTCGTTATTCGCGAGCATCTCTTTCTTGTATAGCCCTATCGTGAAATCATTCGTAAATACTTGTCCTCGTTACTGCTGTACTTCTATACGAATTTCACGAAGCTATTGTGAAACCGCTCACTAAAAAAGAACCGACCGCTTTTAATTATCTGAAATGTGGTTTCACTCACATAAAAGGAATTAGGAAAAGTGTTATCGTAATAATGGGAAAGGAAATTTTTACTCAGCGAAAGAAACGACGTTTGTTGACACAGCATGCTAATTTATTCACAAATTTCATAAGTTATAATATGGAATGTTTGCATGAATAAGAAAAAAAACGTTGAAAGAAAAAATACTTAGAAAATTGCAGTTTAATTAATTTTTTGGAATTAATATTTTAGTATAATAATTTGTAATCTTAATTAAGAAATATTTACATAAAATTTGCTTGAAGCTTTATTTTAATGATAAATTGTTATTGTTATAATTATTATGCAATATTATTATATAATATCTCGAGTTTCTTGCTTCGCGAGAAGCATGTCCGTTTAACTGCTTAACAATTTAAATTGTGAACGAAAAAGTGCTTAATTTCATCGAAGTAAAATTACGAACTGATTGCGCGATGTAATGAAAAAACTTGTAACTCAATATTTGCATCCCTTCCCTAACTGCGCGTGCTAACTCGGTCTAATATAAAATGACGTAAACTACAGCAGCTACTTCCTGTCATTTGCGTGAGCGCGTAGTATCAACATTTCAGAAAGTCTTCTTTCTCGCGAGAGAAAGACAGAAGCAACGAGAAAAAGGCAAAGGGCGTTACAAGATGAGATACACACCAGGTGGATTATAAGACACAAGGGGGGAATTCAGTTCGCTAGAAGGATATCCCTTCTAAACCGTCACACACGAAGCTCCGACTTTATTAACGCTAAAAATATCTATTTTACATCAGGCAGACAATAGTGTATATGTATCCAGTATTATTTTAAAAATATGCAATTTATATTTATATGCGTTTAGTGCATCGAAAGTATTCCTTGAGAAACGAATATATATAAATATTAATTTAGGGAATTTATAGATTATGATTTTATTAAAAAGATGAGAGAAATGGTAATGAAAGGAATAAGTATTAAATCGGCATCGTCAATTAGATCGAATAATTTAGCTGCTAAAAAACAGATTTCTAAGTTTAGTGAAAAAATATTAATAGATTTGTGTAATTCGGAACAAAAGATAATAGAAAATATACATAATTTTGATCATTTGTACCGTCTCAGGTTATTTTCTAAGACCTCTTACTTATAAAAACAATCGTACTGACGTCATATCCCCCCGAGCACTCGCCTTGAGAAGTAAAAAACAAAGCATTTGCTCCATTTTATTCATGCGATCCATTGTCCCCGCTACATTCGTTGAGTGTGACTTGTCAGCCCGCAGCCAGCTACACGGCGGTATCTTGCCAGTCGAATGGACATTGAGCCGGTGTATCGAATCGCGTGGACATTCGTTAACACCGTAGCGCAATAACCGTGGCTCGGTGACAGAGCTGTGTTGTGTGCACGTCCCTTTTAGGTGTGCGCGAGCTGGTTTCGCCTGTGTACATGTACGCCGAGAGAGGGTGGCAAAGGGTGGAAGCTGTACAAGCCTTGATGAGCAGAGGATCATCGCCGTGGAATGGCATGATCATACGGACGGATGGAAGGGCCGCGCTGGAAGGAGAAAGGCTGAAGAGGGCGGCTGAAAGAGAGGAGCGAATAAAAAAGTTGGACCGCAGTGTAAGCGGGGAAAAATTACATGGAAGGAGATGGCGGAGCAAGAATACGGAATGACGCCGAGACCGACGGCAACAAGTCGCGGTGTCGTTGTTCCAGCGTATCGTAAATACTATGGCAAGCGAGAGACTCGGTTCAATAAACCAGCCTAGATTTGCTGTTTGTCAAATCGAGCTGATTTACAAGAATATATAACGTACAATCATTAGAAATTTTCGATAAGCAATTTGAGATCAGCTAATTTTAAATGAAATGCAACAGGATATTCATTTATAATTACAAGTTTATTAAAAACTAATAACTAGTAAAGTACTTTAACGATCAATATAATTTTTATTAATATCGAAAAATTTTAAGTTGATCAAAGAATAGTCGATAACAATAAATGTTTTGTGTTTGATCAAAGAACGTCTATATTTTAAATCTCATGTACTTATATTATTGAAATTCTCCTAATTATTTCTTAAGAAATATCTTATACGCATATATCTTTTTGCGTTGTTACAGTAATTTTTCTGAAAATCATTTTTTATCTAACATCACTGTTTTTATTAACACGATTTTCAATTGACTACTGACAATTCACTCCTAGGGATCGACAACAGCCACCGCGTTTGTGGTTCCACTGACTACACGCTTTCTTCGCCATATGTTTGCAATCGCCTCTGGGAGAACCTTATTTTTATTTTCTAGCCCAGTTGCTGAATGGAACATTTTAAAAGGCTGCCCTATCCTCCTCACCGGACACAAAATACATAACCCATAGCTGCAGGCTAATATTGGGCGCAGATAGCGTTATTTCCTCTCAATAGTACATCTTCAAGTGACACGGTTTTCTTTAAGTCCTCTTGTACATCCTCTTCAAGGCCGAGAAGCAACTTCGAATCAATTTTGAAGAGGGAGCGCACAGGTATTGACAAAAATCAAGCCATCTTACTGCACGTAATATTTTTATATTACGTGTAAGATGGCTTGATTTTTGTCAATACCTGTGATATTGCGAATGATAATTATAAAATGCACGCGCTGGAGAAGAACGCTGATTTCCTGACGCACCACGTCCTTTATCTTTCCCTCTCGGAAAATAGCTTTTCCCTTTTTCAAAGTCATGATCTCTGAGAGAGATCTATCTATCTTCTTTTAATATAACAGAAGATACTTTTTAATATAATTTGATATATTTGCAATGTACATATCAAATGGTACAAAGAACTTAAAAGATAGAAACTGTGTATATATTCAAAGGAAGAATATCTTCTAGAGAGTGCATTATTGAATAAAGATTTTGTCCTCGTTTTTTCTCTTTTTTATACTCTTTCATATAAACGCAATCGCATTATTTCTTGTTACTAACGTCGCACAATAGCATCTTGTATGTAATTTCCCAAAACATAATTTAAATCCTTTAATGATGAAAATGTATTGATATTGACATATCAAGATTAATATAACATAATAATAATAACACGTCACATTAATAGCTATACAATTTTACTGATTAATCGAGTTAATTAGACATTTACGTAATCAATTAAAGTATTCGCTTGTTTTGTATGTGCTATTTTTAGAGAATATTTTTATGTAATATAAATCTCCGTAATAATATTATATCACTTTTACCCGAACATACATTCTTTCTTTACATTTCTCCTCTTTGTCCTCGCTCGCTGTTTACTCTCTCATCACCTTGCACTAACAGAGAAGATACTGTACGTAAGTCCGCGGATTAAAGTGGTAGAACTTGGGTACAGCTTGGGTACACACGAAATTACACCTTGCAACAGTAAAGAGAAACACAGGTCTTCTCAGGAGTCGCCGGAGATTTTTTTAACTTCGCGAAAGTTTCTTCCTCTACAAAGATTCGTTCGTACTGCTTGGACTAAACAACTTTTGAGAACGCATGATAAAATCTAATTAACTGTAACTGGATTTTGTACAGCAAAACCTTTCGTAAAACATGATGCTCTTTCTCGTGTAAAAATTACTCGTGAAAATGACGATCCTTCATTTCTTCGTCGAATGCCGTCGCATATACTCTTTAAAAATCGAAGAGTGAAATATCGCTCAAAACGAGTGAAATGCAAGTGTAACGAAAAGTGAAAATTGAGCTTGTGCACTTCAAGTGATTCGCCAGCGATACTGATGTAACTTGAACGTCTAACAAGGGAATCTCGCGAAGTGGAAAATTCTGATTTTAATGAAACTTTCCACACATGTAGGGGGAGTAAAAAGATGAATTTAGATATTTTTTGTAGCGGTCCAAAAACAGTTTTAAGGGGTGAAACCACTGGTCATATGTAGAGCGGTTTTTTGCTTTTCTCGATATATTTCGAAAAGTATTCGAGATATCAAAAAATGTGTCAAATAAAAGTTTTATGGTAAAAACATCTCTATTTAACCACATTAATAAAATTTTGAAAAAAACATTTTTGTTTAAAAAATTATTTTTAAAAAATATTATATTAATGTTGTTGGATAGAGGAGATTTTACCATAAAACTTTTATTTGAAACATTTTTTGATATCTCGAATACTTTTCGAAATATATCGAGAAAAGCAAAAAGCCGCTCTACATATGAGCAGTAGTTTCACCCCTTAAACCCGTTTTTGGGCCGCTACAAAAAATATCTAAATTCATCTTTTTACTCCCCCTACATGTGTGGAAAGTTTCATTAAAATCAGAATTTTCCACTTCGCGAAGTTCCCTTGTAAGAAAGAGTAAAATTGCGCTCTATAAGTTGGAGTGAAATCGCACTCCATTTGAACACTTGAAAGAGCACTCTTTTCGAGTGCAGTAGATCAGTGTGAATTTTTTTCACTCAAATTTTTAGAGCGGCTACTCTACCGGAGTGATACGATCTCACTCTAAAGTTATAGTAAATCATGTTTCACTGAAGATCGACTGATAAATGACTCTAGAGCGAAATTCTCCACTCAAAATTGTAGAGTGACATAATTTACTCCTACCTTATGAGTGTCCTAATTTACTCAGATTAAAGTTACAACCCTCTCTATTGGAGTGACTATCGCAATCACTCTAATATATCAGTGGCGAAACCACTCAACGAGATTTAGAGAGTGTACGACACGTATCGCGTTTGCCGACGTATTTAGAGCGAAACAATGATTCGCACCTTATTATGACGCTGCTTGATTATCGCAAGCAGCGCATGCGAGAGCCTTAATATGGGATAGAGATGAAATCGGATTTACACTTTGGCGGAGAGGCAAACGCGGTTCTATAAATATGGGCTGGATACATTACGGCGACAAACGTGTTACGACATCGTGGGATGATAGCGTTGCCGCGGTGATGTAGCAGACTGCGAAGGGGGAATCTCGATCGCCCCGGGGGAATTGAACGAATCTATTTAATAACTCTCGCTGACGTACGTGCGCGCGCGCCCGATCGCCCTCGGCGTGGTGTTGGAAACCGCCGGATAAACCAACCCGATGGCGCTCGAAAAGCAAATCGCAGCCCCTGTGGTTACACTCGTCGTCACTGCAATCGCGCGCTGTACTTACGCAACTTTGCCACAACAATTATAGATCTTATATATTGTCACGTTCAATAATGCTTGCGCAAAAATGAAAAAAACACAAATTTTTGCTTCCATTATTCGCGACTAATGAAAAGAATACAAATTTTTCCACTATAGTCGCGATGCTGTCTTCATCCGCGGTATCGACTTCATTGTTGATTTGACGGCGTAAATTAATTCCATATTTATCTCTAATAAATTACAGAATAACGGAGAGATAAGATTTGTCGTTTAACGATTCAAAGGAATCGTTTTCGAACTGCCGGCATGGCTTATAATCTATTCCTTTCTCCGATAAATATCGCTCCACATCGGGCTAGATAAACAAAGGACGCTATTATCTACATAATAGGATTCCGATAAGAACTTTAATACGCTGGTATTATGAACTACCGGAGTCTGTAAAATGGTGTGGGATTAAAATTGCAGAGAACGAGCGTTGGGATCATTAAAAGGGGAAAGAGAACCAAGGAGGCCGTAGATTCAAGCAGGCACGACCTTGGGCCAGTTTTCGAAACAATATATATCTAAATGGAACGTTACATCTGGGTAAATGATATATCTAGGACCCTCTCGTAAATCTCAATATAATCGATGGATAGATGGGTGTACTAACTCGCGCTTAACTCGGGAATGGGCACCTCAGGTAATTTCTACACCCCAATGTCGAAAAAATGAAACTCACGTTAGAGTATTTTTTTTATTGATCGATCTAGATTTCGAACCTATCTTTCATTCGAAGGTACCGACACCTAATACGCGCAATGGAAAAAATTTAGGACCTGTACATAGTAGAGCTTATTAAAACTTGCTAGGAGCTAAGACGTAGAAATCACCCCAAGTGATCGTTTACGTTAGAAAAATTAATAAAGTATGGTAAGAGTTTATATTAACTCTTTAGAGTTTATATAAACTCGAAATAATAATATAAGTTTGAATATTTTTTGGTCTCTTCTTACTTTTTTAGAAAATGTTGAGTAAATCTATATATATTGTCCTCAAATACTAATAAATTCTAGGACAATAAAAAATACGTAATATGTAATTAATAACGTTAAATTATAGTGCAAAAATCACCCCAAGTGACTGTTTATGCAAAAAAAATCAGTCGTCCGTTAAATAATTTGATTGCCTCTTTATGGAAATAAAGAAGTAAAAGACAGGCAATATATAAAGAATATTTTTGCTGTTATTATCATTTTATGGTATATAAATCATGAATACGTCGGTTTAAGTACGTTTCAATAAAAATGGATATAATGTTAGGTATAATATCCTTCAATGTTGCGTAGTACGTTATATCTGGGTTACAAATCAAACAGAGAAATAAGTTTAATAGGAAACGTTAAACTATCATTGTTCCGAGAATATCTTTATTCGACTGTGCTACAGGCTTTCTAAAAATTACAGATCTATTTGTGAACGCAATATACATCAATCTCTTAGGTCCTCTTCATGTTTTCATCGCGATGTAAAGTGCAATTGATCAATACAAAGACCAGCGAGCGACATCACGGTGACATGGCTAAGATGAAACGTTCCGTGTCGCGAAGCTACACACGCAGGCTACGTATGCTTTATGAAGCCGACGTGACGAACAAGGAAGGGAGTGCGTATCAATTTCCACCAATTACACGCCACCCAACCAGTCTCGTCCTTTCAGTCGGAAATCTCGCAGGTGCGTTCGACTGTACGTCATCGCGTCGCAGAGAAAAAGAATATTCTTGATTTGAAAAAATATCTTTAGTTTCAACGTGGAAATCTTGAAATGAGATTAAACTGCGTTAAACTTACTTGAAGAATACTTGCTTAAAGAAAACTTGCTTGAATGAAGTCGTTATATAGTGCAACCAAGAAAAAAATGTTGAAATTCTTATAAGAAGATTATAGAGATCTTGCTTATATATGAAACAATCTATATCTTAATTCTTATAAGAATTTTAACTTTTTATTTCAACATTTTTTTCCTTGGTTGCACTATATATAATGACTTCATTCAAGCAAGTTTTCTTTAAGCAAGTATTCTTCAAGTAAGTTTAACGTAATATAATCTTATTTCAAGATTTCCACGTTAAAACTATAAGGATATTTTCAAATCAAGAACATTCTTTTTTTCTGTACAGAATTTTCAAGCCACTCCGGATTAAACAGCTTGCTTTGACTTTCTTCACTGCAATATTTTCTTTTTATCTTTATTAGGAATTTTACACACGCTATTGTCACAAATATCTTACACCATTAATCTCTTTCGTTGTACCGACTTTCAAAATTCTCTAATAACTGACAGAATTTTTTCTTTTAAATAAAATCTTTAGATAATAAGTTATATCTTTCTCTGACCTTTCGATACAATTCGTTATGCGAGAAAGACGTGATGAGCTTTTATTTTGATAAGATCTGCAAGAATGTAATAACTTATAGGCGAGTGAATACATCGTTGACGTGATGTACATTTTCGAAATATGATGAAGGGAAAAATGGTCAGCTAGAAGGAGAATATATGAAAAAAATCAAGTGACATCAACCCCCCTGGACGTGTGCATTCGACATCCTTGACTCTTCAGCGTGATTGATAAGGTCGATGGGAGACAGAATTGGCTCCGTGTTTAAAACGTGTGCGCAAAATATTTATCATGTCCAAGTTATTCGTCTAGCTCGAGTTCCGTTTAAACTTCATTTCGATGAAAGTCGTTTCTTTGAAATGTACGATCGGAATTTAACTGGAAGTATCGTGGCAGGTCTTATAAGATGGATGATACCTCTATTGTTTTGTGTAGTTGATGAAATTGAATACGCTCGTTGATTTATAGATTCATACGTACGCGCGCTGCTGATCATTTTTATCTTAAGTTTAAAAATAAAATCATAACTTACAACACATGTTAGTATATCTAATTTTGAGTGCGCGTGTATACTCTACGACATACGCCGTAAAGTACAGAATATGAAATTACAAGTTCCTCAATATTTTAATTAAGCGTAGGCATAGTGGACACGCCTAGATTTAATTTTGTGAGAAAATGTGATGCTACATCCGAACGGCGAACGTGAGGAAAGGATGCAGGGAACATTCGCTAATTGAGTTAATGAGAAATGAGCGTGCTCTAACCTTTTGCTCGGAAAACTAATTTAATTTTAAATCAACAATGACACCCACGACTTCCTCAAGGATTTTTTTTTTTAATATAAATCAAGTATCGCTAATTGAAATCGTTGCTCGTCTTTCCCTGTCCAGTTTGTTCATTCTTCAGCGAAGAAATTAAATCGTCAACAAAAGCAAAAAAATAAAAAGTATTGTCAGTAACTTGTAGCGTACAGTCGCCGCCAATGATTCCTTTCCTGAGGTATTCTTATGTTCCCCCCTTATCCCAGGAAAGGAATCATTGGCGGCGACTGTACATCATGTAATCTATTACATAAAATTTAATATTGGAAAATATCATAGTCTTGTAATGCGATAATGCTTGTAAATATTAGAGTACTATATTTATAAATATTATATACTAGGTACATATCGAATATTAAACGTGATAAAACAATAAAGCTATTAATGTTCTCGTAAATATACAATAC
>NW_020218772.1:99466-134324 GCF_003070985.1 Temnothorax curvispinosus | reverse complement strand
AGTGCTATAAAGGTATTCATGCCATTTAAACACTTACGTCATAGATATAAAAATTCGCAAGTCACCCCGACAAAATTGTGCATACCATTTATGTACGTACGTCAGCGTACCTGTCTTTTTCTCTCTCTTGATTACCATTTTTTTCTTCATATTAAAATACAATCTCTGTCCTTCATCGATTGTTTGTTCAACAAACTCGACTAAATATATTGGCAAGTGTATATCCCTATCTCTAAATATATTATAAAAGGTAGTCTTTGAAGATACGGTTTTTCACACAGGTCGGACATGCTATCGATTTCCCATTACATTCCGCGGATGTGTAGCACGTAGATATCTAATATCGCGCATGATATTATAGTATTAAAGTGTTTATGAATCGCGCCGACACAAACTTTCAATGTGCTCGCGAGTAAAATAGATGATTTTCTCTCACAATTTTCTGCCACAAGTCTCTCGCTAGTCGCAAGTAGAAAGTGTTTCTAGAAAAGTTTTTATATGCTAACTAACCTCAGATTATAAGCCGGATTATTTATGAGCTTTGAGCAGAAAAGATCCGTTTATCGCGTAAAGAAGGTAGAAACAGGCAATTTTATTTCTACAACGATACGTCGTGCATTATACGCAAAGATTTACCGCCTCCTGTACACTTCCTAAGATTATTAGCATGCGATCGAGCATTCTCGCAGATAAATTGAATTCCATGATTTTGGACGTTGCCTATCTGCTCGCCAGGAAGTAGGAATACGCGATACGAAAGCCGTACGAAAGCTTTATTCCAGCGTTATATGGAGAATGCATTTTTCCCTCGGTTCTCTCCGCGGCATAGCAATGAAAATTCGAGAATCAATATTCACCGTGTGTCATCACAATGTACTCCAGTGTCGTTCCCGTTGCTCGATCTATTTTATTTGTTCTCTGCATATGCTGTAATCGTGCGTCGGTTCTCTGGTACACAAAACCGGGAAAACGACGGGAGATAATTTCGTTGCGCGTTGGCGTAACAACTTGGGCAACTGGAAATGCGCGCGAGAGAACCGTATAAAGCAATTAAAGCGATGGACGTAATTCTATAGTATATGCTGTCAAATCACTCGAGAGGGAGGTAAATCTTTTATTTTTATTATTCGTTGCAGAATCGAACTTAAATTTGCTCTTTCTATGAGCTTGATTTGGAAGCGATAACAAGGCGAACGGCGAGAAGAGCTTTTCTCAGTTGACAAATTGGGAAAATAAAGAGAGAAAAGGAGAAAAAAAGGAAAAGAAGAAAATCAATATTTGAGAAATAAAAGTCTTATTTTGAAAATTCTAATAACATTGGGGATTTCGCATGTTATACTTGTTCACTTCAAAATGGAATATGTATGAATATAGAGGAATCGAAAGAAAATAAAATAAGAATAGAATGAACGCGCGAGACTTCCTTTCCCCCGACCAGGATATACTGGAACTGGAATTTCTTAGCGAGCAGAAAGTAATACGACAATTGATCGCCGCGTTATAATAGACGCGGTGCTAATCGCATGCATCATCTAGTTAGACGGTATGTTGCCAGTCGCGCTTTTACAGAGTGTCATTCACACAGTTAAACGAAACAATAGCAGCCGCCTCATGTTGGATGCAACAGTCGATCCATTTAATGGCTCTGTTCCATTTTAACATGCAACGTCGCCGCGCTAAAAGATGGGAATACCGAATACCATCGACTTGCTATATTTTACCCACTGTATCTCTCTCGAAGCCATTTTTTCTTCTTCTCTCTCCTTCTTGTATTTTGTCAAATTTTGTATGCAATAATATTGGCCACAATTTCAATCATCTATAAATATATTATTTATAACGCATATATGTTTACTACAACATATTAATATTAATAAAATAATAAGGTTGCAAAAAAAGATTTTGCTTAAATTATATCGTTTAGAATTTAGATAGAATATATATCTACTAATATTTTAAACCAATTTACAGATTTCTTTTAATCTAATTATACAGCTCATTTATTTCAAACATTTGTCAAATAGATTAATGTTTATTTTTTGTTATATTTATTTAATAAATTCAAATTCTATAAAGTAGAAGAACGTATAAAAAGTGTGGATTATTTCAGCCTTAAAGCCACAGTCATTCTGATAGAATGTTGAATTTTATCACAAAGAGGCATTAATAAATCTATATAATAACAGAAAAATTGTTTTTCGTTACATTACATTTTGCGTTATAAAGGATGTGAAATATCTCACGCTTTAACTGGTTACGATAAAAATCGATATTTCCTGGAAGTGTAACGTAACGTATCATAAACCTTATAATATACCTGTTTTACGTGTATAAAAGCAACTTGGACTTCGATCTGTCTGTTACGATTAGGTCATTGAATATTGCAAATGCAACTCATGTTGACGTATATCGTATAGCGTATAGCGTCACATAATTATAAATATACTGATTTTAATACTATAAATATCGCCATATATATATTTTTAATTTTATCGGTTCTTATTCAACTCTATGGTCTGCCGATGTCACATAGAATTAAAGCTTCATATTATATATGCACTAAGGGGGTATTCTGGTATAACAGGTACAAAAAAATTAACTTTTTTTTACATATTCTTAATATTTGAAATCTTGAAAATGTCTCTAAAGTCGTTGGTCAAAATTCGATGTTTTTGCAAAGTAAAAATTGTATTAAAAACTTTAAATCTGTTTTTCTCGAAACCACACTTTTTTAGTCGGTGTAAAACATTTCTCTGAAATTTTTCTAATTTTTTTTTATACTTAGAAAATAAAAAGATATTCTTAAAATAAGACTAAGGGCCGGTTTCACCATCTCCGATTGACTGTAACCTTCGATTAAACTTACTTTGTCTCTTTCTAAGGGGGAAAAGTTAGAAAAAGATGAAGAGTGAGTTTGATCGAAGGTTACAGTTAATCGACGTTGGTGAAACTGGCTCTAAAAGAACAAAGTTAAATGCAAAGTTTAACGTTATTCACCTTTTTCGTTTCTCTACAAAAAATTCCTGAAAAATACCTTTTTTACGACCTTTTAAATTAGAATAGCCCCTTAATTAAAAGTCCACACTATGAATTAAAACCTTACCCGTCGCATTTCTTTATGTTTCAGGTATAACGCTCCCTCTCAATTGACGCGAGAATTTCACATGCTGTGACATACATTGATGTGGACGACTTTCGCCGTCGCCGACGTTGTTGGCTCACGCAACAATCGAAATTTTCACCTGAGTCGCGTGCGCACCAACGCGCCCGTCGTCGCTGTTCGACGTCGCTTGCGTGATTCAGCATCGTTGCACGACATCGAACTTTTTCTTTTGTTAAATAACGACTGACGTTTATACGACCGTATTTGGTCGAGTAGCCCATCAACTAACTCAGTCAGCCGCGTGCTTCGCCTCGTCGCATTGCCAGATTACCCGTGGCCCTGCTAGGTCAAGGATGCAATTTGGCCCGGATTGGTTTACGCGAGTTTTATCAGCCCCCGCAAATGCCTCCGCCTATCATATGCACGCGGTAACTATATAGACTATTTCGAACCATTGTATAGAGGCGATGCACACAGCGATGAAAGTTCGACCGTGTAAATCGACTTTGCGCAAAATGTCGATTATGATGTACACAAATGGCTGTTATACTAAGCATTGTTTGTCTTGAAATGTCATCACGCCAAACGTATTTATGTACGCAAGCGAACCAGCTACAATATAAGTAAAAGTTGACGTAACGTTCTAAGTTAAATAATTTTCAATTAAATATATATGTTCGGTAATGTTTATGATAGTTTATGATTCAAAATGATGAACGCTGATTTGTAGGAAAAAATGAAAAAGAAGATTGATCGATCTGATACGCTTTTGACGAATGCGCAAGTCGTACTTGTAATGCCTGATTGTGAGATAAGAGAATAAATATTCTCCTTCTTGCTCCTTGTAATGCGCCTTAAAATATTTCTACTTCAGAAAAGCCTTTAAGTTTATTTTAAATTAGATGTACAGACAAAATAACAGCTGATTATTTCAAGAATTTCGAACAAATTTAATTATTATGCAAATTTATATGGAGAAGCAATTATAACGATTCCAAGAATTTGTGACGATCATTCGGCGTGATTAAAAGTGGAAAACAGTTGAGGAGAAATCTTGTCTCAAAAAGAGGGCGACTTCTCGAGGGAATTTTTTCTACTTCAATAATGTCCCTGGTGAAAGTTCATTTCCTTTAGCCTTGATATTCCCGGCAAAGTAAGGGAACACAAACGGCGACCGTTGACTGTATAAGACGTGCCGCGTGATGTTATTACCCCTCGATAATGAGCAAGCCCCAGAGGTAACGGCAACTTGGCGAAGCCGCTTGGAATTCAAGAGGGCCATTCCGCCAAATGACGAATCGCTTATCTAAATGCGAGAAACTTCTCATTCTCTTGCCCTTTCGTAAAGTGCTAACACAGTCTCGCAAATCTAATCAGACGTTCTTGGTATTTACGTTATAAACTGGCTAGTGTTGTCTCGCAAGTTTTGATTACGGCAACCGATGTGTGATACGCGTGTTAAGTAACGAGAAATAAGAGAGAAGCATCTTCACTTTTTAAAAAACAAATTAACGTAACGAAATTTATTTAATTCGTAATCCGTCGCAATGTTAATGCAACGTCACAATCGCTATATCTCTGAAAAATTAAATGATTAATATTATTTACAAGAATATATATGATCATAAGATATCGTAAAATGCGTGATATGATATCTCCGCAACTTCTCAATAAAAATGTTAACTATTTTATAGGTCTTTGGAAATATCTCCACGTAAGCTATAAAATTCTGTTATTGAAAATGGGGTGTTTTATTTAAGAAATTGAAGATGACCTTCATACAGACCTTAAAAATATAGATTTTGTCGAAAATTAATTTCACGTACCATTATTTGTCTCTCTCCTGACCAAATAACTGAAATTGAAAAAGTTGAGAGGTGATCGTTTAAAATGAGACAACCTGTAGATATATCTTATTAACATGACTTTGTGCCATCGATCTATATCTATCCCGCATTTCCTATAGCGCAAAATCCTTCGGGAATGTTAAGAATCGGTGGAACGAATAGTGTGTTACATAGTGCAAGTACACGTCAGCAAAAAGGATTTGAGAGCAAACCGCTGTAGTCGCGAAAAAGCGGGATGCAAGAAGTATAAAAAGCCGCGGCTTTCATAATGTACTTTCAGAAGAATGTTAAATAAAAAATTTTTACAATAAGCGAGAAAAAAGAACAAAAAACTATATGTTTTAAATAAATGTTAAACACGTCCTTTTTTTTTAGCTTTGTTAATACTATTGTATTTTTTTTTCGCGGGTACAGTTTCGATAACGCTGCTTTTACTGCAGCTTACAGATCTCCCGAGAGATTAACAAACAACTGCAGTTAAAATTCAACAATCCTATGGAAATTTTTACTCTGTAGTTCTGATAACACATAAAAAAATTACAATAATACGCGCGGAACAACCGTCGTTTGTACGTCTTATGCGCATCGGCAGCGTAATGGCAAACTGTGATTCTGCAATGCGCAATGCTATCTGTATGCTAAAATTTTCAAGAACCCAAGAGAGACCCACCTGGCATTGCCAGAAAGTTATGTTATATATCATTTATAGTTTCGCGCAATAGCTGCATTCCTCGGCTGTGTGCGCGTCAATCTGTCCGTTCTGAATAAAAGATACGCGACGCTTACCATTGGGTGATGAAGTCCGTGCCGATGGTGAAGATCGGCGCGGAAGTGCGGTTGACCTCGGTGCCGTTCAGGCTGCTTTCGGTGCCGTTCATCTCCATTCCACCAAACCGAGGCGGCAGCAACCTTCAAAGCTACTGCGCCCTCTCCGCCTCAGTATCCAGTCATCTCTCGGACATCCTGGAATCGTCAAGATTGAATAGAGATATATCATTTCAATATCGGTAGAAACGGGCGATACCTATATATATCTACGAATACCGCATTTTTCTTATAAACTTAAACTTTAATAACTTTTTTTTACAGCAAAAATTCAATCAAGACCATTATTTGTTTTAATCTTTCAATTTTTTATATTAAAGTTTATACTAGTTAAACCTTGAGTTAAACAACGAAATAAACGTTCTCTTTTTATTTGTTCGTATTTTATGAATTTGCTTTTTAAAGCAGATTAAGTAAAGTAGAATTTACGGTTAAGTATACGGAATGTAAAAAATAAAACTCTTTATCCCAGCCTGGAAAATTGTTGAAACGGCCGTTATCATCGCAAGCAATATCGCATGTTTCAGCCTTACTGTTACGCACGGCTTAAGATTTATCAAAGTACTACTGTCGATAATAAATATCTTTTTGCAAATGACTGTGATAGTATTGTCAAGGTCAAGCAAATAAAACGCAAAAATACCTCCCTTCGCGTGTGGCACACGACGGAGCTCCGTGCTTTATATTTATGATTATGTCCTAGAAAATATGTGGCCATTATAAAATAAGCGTATGTACAATACCAATTGTGTAAATGCTGTAGACAGAAAGCATTACTTGTCGTTAAATTTCTTTCGTATAACTAGAGAGAGAGAGAGAGAGTGATAAAGAGAGAAAGAGAGAGAATTCTATGTCAATAATTTCAGCGCGTATATTTTATCTCATATTATACCGCGCTACAACGTCGGACTTGTTCGCGAGAAAATTAATTATTAGTACCGTATAGTAAATTACAATGCAAAATATATAATTTTCTTCAATTGCAAATACAAGTTTCGACGCAACTGAAATTATTGTACACGCGTCACGCGCAGATGTCGTTATGCGGGTTGACCCGAGACCATTGCCACGTAAGATCTCATTTTCAAACTCGTGTTCTCTGTAATACATATATGTATGTTAAGAATCTCACATAAGAAAATTTAATTTCTACCAGTCATGCTTTGTGCTCGATCAATAGCATTCCGACGTCAATAGTGTGCCGATATTATCATGCGTCGCGTACCGAACTCAATAGCGTCAACGTTATCAAAATGTTTCTTAAGCATCGAGAATTATCGCGGTAATACTTTAATACTTGTATTTTTTTCCTTCCCTTTTTTTAGCGAGTTTATAATAGTCTTTTTTACACAGGAGACGAAAACATTTGACCTCGACGAACGAATCGCCAGGGAATTGTTTGTTCTACTTAAAATCTCGTCTGGCCAAAAGTGCTTTCACTACTTCATTTAACCAGACATGCCTTCTTATAAAAGAAAATATTGTCAGTAAGCGTCAATGCCACTTTAAGTGCTTGTTAAGAGTGTTTTTCATACTTTTAATACAAACGATAAAAAAGCAATAATATGTTGATATAGGAGTAAACAGTACAGTCGTTGGCCACTTTAGAATAATTGGCCACAACCTAAAAAGTTAAAGATTATAAAGAAATACTATTAAAATGTATAAAAGTGTTTCTTTTAAAAGTGTATTAAATATTTTTGTATTTATAATTAAAAACATTTTAAGGGGATCCTGCAGTGATAGACGAACTTCCTCGATGTCGATAATGTCAACCTTTCTAATTTTGTTTTCCCTATATCTGTCTTTGTCTAACGAAATAACATCTGTTCTTTTTTCGATTGCTCGCCATCTCTCGTAAGATCCAACAACTACTGTTGCTGCTCTTCTTGTCATTCTGCATCCGTATTTTCATTACTAAAATAATTTTTCGATGGATCTTTTTTAAATTTGTACGCATTGAATCTTACTTCATCTTACTTGCACGGTACCTAAATCATACGGCTGCAGGATCCCCTTAATCTGGTATTTCTTTATAACCTTTAATTTTTTAAGATGTGGCCAATTATTGTAGAGTGGTCAACAACTGTACTGTTTATCCTTTGATTTTATGCGCGACAACAATTAACTACAGAGATTGACGATAGTAATGATAACAAAATACTGTAATTTTATTTATTTTACATCTTTTATGTTAAAGCCCACGAAAATCACGTTACAACACATGTCAATACAATGTTGAAACGCGCGATAAGAAAGAATGTGATTTACATTACTGCCCTGAATAGAAAGCTGTGCGTTTGCGACAGAATAACTCCAGGTAGAAAAAAACTCTATAACGTTCAATTAGCTAAATATAAAATTGAATCTAATGTACGTCACACAATAATATATACAATATATGCCATACGTCAGGTGCTTTATAAATATCTATTATTTATAAGGCAGATTGTTGCATACGATCATCGGATTAATTTTAAGCGAGAGATCAAACGCGGGGGGTAGGCGTATAATATTTAATGCGTTTATGCCGGCGTAATACGTCGGCGGGAAATTAACCGCGATGGTTTTCGTCAAAGAACACTGCCATTACAATTACGTTTCATACATGGTAATTTCCTTCTTTCCTAGATCGTTATTTCGTTAAAGGTGAAATAATTTGCCGCATTGCTGGGCTACAACGGTTCATTATATTCGTCATCTGCCGATTTTCTATTCCAATAAAATGTAGCGCGTTCATTTATAAATGCGATCGATAACACATTTTCCATTCAAAGAAGTATACATTGCAGCGCAACTTAATACATATTTATGAATTCAGTGGTGACACGCGATATTTATCAGATCGTCGGCGCTTCTTTCAACACATTATTTTCATCATTCTCAATGTACGATAAAGCGGCTGCACGACGATATCGTTATCTCTCAACGATTCAATGACGATAAATTGAGACGTTCGAAAAATGCTCGCTATCTTTTAAATAAAACGCATTTCACTGTCTCGTAATAAAAAGCTTTTATTTAATTTAAAAAATAAAGTTATAAGGAGAAATTATGTCGCGCACGACATGAAGTCTTTAAGTAATAAGAGCTTTATTTCGGCATATTTACAGTTACTCAATTTACATTACAATGCACCGACAAGCAATGTCAAAAATAGAAGGAGTATAATTCATAAACGGAATTGATTAGCGAATCCAATGCAATTGTATAAAAGAAAAGGATTTATCTCCGTCTCTTAACGAGACCCCAATTAGCATTGGCTGTTATTAAGTTATTCGAGAATATCAGATTTCTCTTCTGCTTTGGAAATGAATGTATTATAACTTTTTTCACTGGCACCACGGCAATAGTAACAATGACATTTATTATTTTTATTATTTAGAATCTAAACTATAAAGTTATAATTGTTACAATATTACAAAGCGAAAAAAAAAGAAGATAAAGCATCACGTTGAAATCACAACGTATCACAAAATTTACGAGAAAAAAGATCTATTCGCAAACATGATACATCCCGAATTTAGATATAACCTTAATGCAATTTATACCTACATCCCAGATGGTTAAAATACTTAAAGGATTGCGTGCGCGAAGTGCATATTTCAGAAGACGACACTATCAGCCATTTGTACTTGACATGGAAATCGTACAGATCATACTTCCTCGTTCACTAATTTCAGATCAAGATGTAGAAAACGTGCTTAATCACTCTCTTGACTAAAATCACTAGTTCAGTAAACTAGAAAACACATGTAAATAACTTTCGCCGTATTACTATTTAAATAATTACTCTGGACGCTTAATATAGTTTAAATAATCTGATAAATTAACAAAATATTGCACTCCTTTTATTAGGCATTGATAAAAGATATATTACACAAAAAGAAGTATTTATTAATTAAATTTTAATAAATAATTATATGTACAGAGAATAGAGTAAAGTAAAGTATAAGCAAATATATGTAATAAATAAACTCTAATTTAAGTTAACATTAGACTTGAACTTCAAAAATGTTACATTGTAGCGAAATATTTGTTCAAAGAAATTTAAATAATTACGCCGCTGGAATGGAAAAATCGGGGTTGTGACACATTTTATCATCCTCATCTCCGGGTTTCCGTCTTGCCTAATGCTTATTCTCCCCGAAACGGGGATAAATTTAGACGCGAGGACGAGTATAACACGGTACTTCAAGCTTTATCAGTCCGCAAATTTATACAATCTCCGGCGCAGCTCCTCTTTCTTTCATCTTACAACGCGAGCGTTTTGTTTCCGCCTACTCGTACCTCGTTTTCCCTGCGATTCACGCGGGAAGAAATATCGCGAAACTTTTACGTCAATCCCGTTTCCCGGCGCTTATCGCCTGCGAGACGCGTATTCATTCGCCCGGATGGCAATCAACGATACATCTACATTTTCTTTCCAACCGCGCGTAGATTTCGCCGGTGGTTTCTCTCCGCCGGCGATTCGCGGTGAAACACGCTTGCACACGCAACGGTAAACAAATGTGTGTTGCATGGAACAGAAAATAATGAAAAAATAATACAAATGAATTGCAGCGTGTCCCACGGCTGATGAGTAGTGCTGAGTACTTTACGAAAAAAAAAGAATTTGCTACTATAGGGAAAACTAACATTTTTTGCTGCGAGAGTTAATTAATTTAGCAATAGTAGCAATTAAACTTTTTGCAACAAAAGGTTTTGCTACTATTGCTAAATTAATTAGCTCTCGCAGCAAAAAATGTTAGTTGTTCTCATATTTAACGAATAGATTTTGCTAATATAGCAAATCCTTTCTTTCCGTGAATTCACACAATAAAACGCGAAAAGAGAATATCAGGCCCTTCAATTCGAAGACAAACGCGCAGTGACACTGCAATTGACATTTGTAAATAGTCTTTTTTTTTAATATTGTTCGATAAACTTTGATCTGCGAGCACACTGAATATTAAAACAAACAATTTCTAAATGTAAACAGCATTTCGCTTATATTTATGTATCTTTAAAAAGCAGTCGACAACTTCGGAATATAGGAAAGAAACTCGTGACTCGCTTCTAACGAAAAACTGCTCTGTATTATAAACGCGTTTATTTACAATATGATATATTCATGTCAGTGTCATAAAATATACAATTTCCTGCATCATAAATCGTTCTTTCTAAACGTTAAAATCTCGATTTTTTGAATATTAATATTAATAAAAATATAGTTAGAATCTGTTTTGTTATGTATATAAAAGAGTCAAATAAATTGACGTAGATTGTTATTACTTGTAATTGTTATTCTGAGTTATTATTTGTAATAACTCAGAATAGCAGTTTTGGATCTATGCCATCTAGGCTGAAGCTAAAGCATCTAGGTATTAGAACTGTAGTAGGTATATCATATCTCTCTTTTGTCATTTCTCCAATACGTGAAACGATGGTGAAGCGTTAATCATTCAAATGTTTGCTACATTTATATTTCCTCACTATAAATATATATTCGTTTGTGGAATTTATAAAAACTTTTTATTTAAAAAAAATAATATTTTTAAACAATTATACTATAAAGAATATAACGAAAACCGTTACATCAGTCAAATATCAGCTAAATGGACACGTATTCATTTAACTTCTAAAGTCCTTTTTCTCGAAAACGAAATCTTTTCGAAAAAAATTTATTCTATTATTTTCGGCTTATTTTGAGACTAGGTAGATTAGGATTTTGAGATAGGCTCACTCTTTCTGATTGTATTTCGCGATTTATTCCATATATTATATGTGCAGTCATGTTTTAATATATATAAGCTTTAATATAATTCTAATTACTAATTTTAATAATATAATAAATATTATAAATAATTTTTTTTAGATTTTTTTCTTTAAACCATTAATTTACACATCCTTGGCTTGATTTACGCAGAAACTGAGACAGTGCCATCAATCACTTTTATTGATACAGCGCAATTAACACTCATTTATTTGTTTCGTGTATATCCGGTCGTACACACGATGCAGAAATAAAAAATGTAGCATAGGATGATTCATCATCCGATGTATCTCCGCGAATAATTCATCAGGCGTCGAATAATATGAAGCTACCGCTCACGTGAAATAGCTTACTAATCAATTTTAGTCAGCGAGCTCCAGTTGCGCGCGCGATTGGTTAACGATTCATATGCCAGATACACAAATTAAAGTATCTTCGTAATACACATACATTAAAAAGTATCGCATAAATATATAAAATACTATATAACACCATAATGTAGAGAGTTTCTCAAATTGCTCGCACTGTTCGTCTATTTATCCGGCATCAATTTTTCCGTGATAAAAGTTTTTGACCGTGCTTATATTTTTTCCTAAGTTGCGACTTTCGATAATTCTACTGAAATTAAGTCTAATCGAGATTGAATAAGGAGATACTAACAATTTATCTTTATTTGCAACTTCAAAACTTAATCCTATTTTTATTTTTGCATTTTCAGCTTTCTACTTTAGTTCTTTACTTTTATATTATATAGGTAAATTTATGTGTAAATTGCAATTTAAGTATTTTTTACTTTCTTATAGTTTAGATTGGTAAATTTTTTTTATAGAAGGTAACGAGAATTTTAAGATAATGGCAATTTAATGTATTGATCGGTTCGTTTTTGTATTTTAATTGTATGTTGCAGATTCGATATTTGATTACTTTATTTTAACTTTGCTTGCTGAAAGTATGACATTACTTGAAAACGTGGCTGTTTCATCACGTTAATAATAAGCAACAATTTGCTACAGCAAAAGTTCGCGACGGTAACAAATTGATGTCATTCCGTCATAACGACATTATTTTATTCAGAAAAACATGTTTAGCAAAGTACATTTTAGCATATTTTAACACACAATTTACAATGATGAATGATTTGATAACAAAATCTTAAGATAACAAAATCTTTATCTAAAAAGCAAGTTTTATTTTATATGACTAATTCAATAAAAATGATAGGAATCATAATTTGATAATTGTTGACCACACATCTTAATCTTAATCTTCTAGTCTTAATACCGAAATAATGTTCAAAAGACACGCTATATATACAAAGGTTCAATTAGTAGTTTTATTTATTTGTCCATTATCTCATAAAAGTTCCGAGAAAAATCGTGAGCGCGTTTGTATTTTTAGCATAGAAGTGATTAAATCTTGCAGTGCAATTTCCCGTGCATAACAATTATATCATTCGGTACACAATTTTATCGATAAAATTCTTTCAGATAACAAAAGTCGATAACATGAAACGTACACAAGTTGCCTTAAATCTTTCAAGACATCTGTAAATGTCTCTCTTTGACACATTAAAAATTGACTTACTCTTAATACACGAACTTCTCCGCTCCTCCTTCGTGAAAGATCAATAGTTTTTAGATCATAAACAATTAAAGGAGAAGTGAAGTTCTCGGCGGGGAATTTAGCTTCGGAGATGCAAACGCGGTGAAACCTCATTCTTAATTCAACATCAAGTGGACTCGGCAAATTTGCAAATATATCTCTAATAGCATAAAGAACTTGCAACACAAATAAGAGTTCCTGATGTTTTCGACCAAGATATAAAGTCGACCTCAGATTGATCAAAGGCACAAACGAAACGCATGGCATGCTAAATGCGAAACAGTCCATACCAGTTTTATCTCGAGTATTATCCGTCGTGCGCGGCGCGTGATAACGCGCGATTAAATGCCACCGATCGGATATCACATGGGAAATCGCCGATTAACGTGCAATAGAGTGTGCGCATGAGAACGTACGGCCAATGTCGGTTGCGGCGACCTGCGGAAGTTAATCCACGACTACCGCGGACGGTGCTCTGCTAATCAGCAATTTAGACCCGACCGATGTAGATTTCCGACGGCGAATCATCTTCGCACGCTATGCCCATGCCTCTCCGACTTGCAAATAATTCCAGCTCTATAAGACCGGAGCTTTCTATTTAGCTCCACCGGAGGAAGTTGGCGCCGCTAGCTCGGCTGATTGAATATCCATCCAGAGGCGGAGATGAAACCCCGCGATTGCTCGGTTAGAATTACGTCTATTTATATATATTTTTTCTTTAAGAGAAAAATTCCAAGAATTGTATTACGCTTTACTAATTGATTCCAGGTAATATAAAATTGTATTTCAGCGAATTGATCGAACTGTTGTTTGGCACTTATATTTCACATACGATTATTGCAATTGTAGTAAAGGTTTTCGTAATTAACAAATAAATTGTACTTGTAAACTTTTTTCGCAAAAATCTCATTTTTATTTTTTCGAGAATCTATGCGTGATAAAGGTCGAGAAAGTCGAATAATTCTTAAATTACAAATCTTTATTAATTTATTAGTTTAATTAAAATAAATTAAACGCTAGCATAAGTGTTTAATATCAAAGGTTGAAAAATTATAAAAAATTTTTCTGCGAAAATTCGTAATCCAGTAACCAAATTAAATTAAATTAAATTAACTCCAAATTTGTCGAAAGATTTATATATGAGAGAAGCCGTATTAATAAAATATATAGACGTACTTTATATGCACACATATAAATGCATATATAAATAAATCAGATTGTGTGAATATATTATACATATTCGCAAAATCCAATATCCAATGAAGGATTAACAAAGCGAGAGAGAGAGAAAATCATTTTCTCTGTAGAAGCGGCGAAATGCTTCTCACGAGGGGGAACTCGTGAAATGATATCAACGAACGAGAAAATGATTTTAACTCACTTGAACTCGATAGAATTCGCAGACCAAACACCCTTCAAGCGGTTCACATAGATTGCCGAGCTGGGCGACCGAGAACAATGTCAACACACATATCCGCGTATTTCGATCAATCAATCGGGTGTCCATTTTAGTAATTGGCGTGTTGGGCGGCATGCCAAACTCGTCATTTATACGTGAAACTTAATTATTGGGGATTATGGTTCTTTCCACAATATCGTGATCTTCTGGTTTTTCTGCGCAGTACCGATAAACATTCTTTCGGAGACACACTTTTTTTTCTCTCTCGCCGGATAATCGATTTCTCTGTGGAAGAGCTCTCGCGTTTTCCTAGAAACTTTTATTCCTTTCTTCAATCCTTTTACTTCTAAATGTAAATGAATAAATACATATTAAAATCGGCTCTTTTAACATTTACTAGATTTATTCACGAGCAAACTTGCACAATTTTTAGGTCTTCTTTTAAATAATTGTAATAATTACGTGCTGTAAAAATATATTAACATTTTTATACGGTTTATGGAAAAACTGTTTTTATATTTTTCTATTTTCATTTGATTCTGCAATGACAATTAATTAAATATTTCTCATTAAATTAAAAATTTAACTTAATCTACGGTAAATTAAAAATTTAATTTATATGATAAAAACACATTTTATATAACGCATATTTTATATGATGCATACATTTATATATTTCAACCAATGCGTGCAACTTATATAAGTATGCGCATCGCGAAATTTTCACATCACTGCTTCGTGACGCGATGATAATGGTTCGGACAAATCGTGTAATGATTATGCAACGCACAGGCACCGAATAAACGAGCAGCGCAATGTCATTTACCTTATGATAAAAGCATTGCACGTTAATTCATAGTTTTACTTGCAAATCAGTTTCACTGCCACTCGCAGATTCCGCGCTACATGTGTTTACGCGTTTTCACATTACGTCCGGTATTGGATTTCTATGGATGGTTACATGGGCCAGTGGAAATCAAGCAAACACGATAGTATAGCGAAACTAACAATACGTCGACCGCGCGCGCGCTGTTAATCCAACATTTCTAGCTCTCGCTCATCATAGACAATGCGAGACGAGAGCGCGAATCCGCCAGTTAATCGGCTCGAAATCGTTTTGCGGAGCTCTGTGCATTTGAACTGGCCAACCGCACGTTATTTCTACCATTCAGAATGTCGTACTTCGCTCGCGAGTCGCAACAGAATTAATTGTGCGAACAATTACCGTATGTCTTGTGGCCACTCCGCGCAAACGGCCAGTTGAAACGTTTTATAATTCGCGAACGTTCACAGGTAATTTCTGAAACAATTCGGCTAATTGGCCGGCTTGCTTCTCATTTGTCGCGAAAAAGGATAGAAATGATATTTACGCTTGACTCTAACAACATGGCGGTCGTTCTGCTATTTTGCGTAATATATGAATAATTAGTTGTCAACCCCGTGAAGTGATATTTCATGACAATGCATTAATTGGGTTCTTACGCCCGTATTTACAGTTGTGCTTCTATTAAAGAATTCAGCTGTAAATTAAAAATCAATAAAAAATAAATCAATTAAAAAATTCGAATAAAGTTTGTCCTGGTGGTATACTTTAAATTTTGTTCCTCATGATTCAATAATCGATTCTTAGAAGAAATATATGCGTGTATATATTAATAACTTTTAAATCTTGTTATTTTTTTTTTCGGAATATTGAGAAAAGAACAATTAGTTACGTGCTTTTTATTTAGATCCAACAGATTTTTAAAACTTTATAGATTCTTAACAATTAGTTGTCACATTTGCATAAAAATAAAAATAAACATTTTAAGAAGGTCTAGCCAACAAAGTTCGTTGTTGGTGCTTAGGTCATATAATAAAGTTTAAATTCAAGCAATAACAACAAACGTTTCGACTCTAAATGTGGTCTTTATGCGCAATGTTAAAAATTAACCGAAAAATATCACATGCACAAATCTCGCATCTGTTGAGTAAAGTGCACGAATAATAAAATAAGTTTTAATGAATTTGAAAAATGGTAATGTAAGACGCAACATATCGCTCGCGTAAAAATTAGATTCTTAAAATTATTTTTCGAATAAAATAAAGATAGTCTTTATTTTTCACGTAATAAATCAGATCATTTTTTAAAATAAAGTAATTAACCGACTATTCAAATGCAGGAATTAAATAATTCACGTGTAACAGTTAAACGATTTGCCATTAATAATACCTATAGCAGACAGATCGTAATAAATTCCTTCGATAATTTAATAACAGTATTTTCATCCCAAAACGCTCACTCAAACGAAATTAATTGTAATCTTAAACGACATTAATCTGTCTACAAAAAGACAATACAAAATATACAGTGTAGAGCTGCTTATATTTATCGAAATGCAAAAATCAGAATATATTCGGTATAACTTAATTTTATAAAACGTTAAATATTTTAAAATAATAACAGTTATTCTGTCAGCGCGTTGGCCTTCGCCAAACATTTATTTTTTTAATATAATAAAATAAAATAAAATATTTTTTCTTTCCGGTACGAGCGGTTCTGTATTATTTTATTTCTCCTCGAAACGTTCTTGTGATAAGTACTAAAAAATGTCGTAATATTTCGTAGTTATTATAATAAATAATTATTATTTTGCGGCATTAAAAATTCGTAACCATATTAAAGTGATAACTGTTTCTTGAAGAAGATATCTTACGTGATTTGTTCTTTCGGAGAAGTAACGAAATTATACGGCGAGCGAGAATTGTCTCTTTGAATTCAAATATATCTTGTGCCATATTTTAAACTTTCACTCTAATTAATATAATTTGATTATAGTTTTAAAATTAACGAGAAATAATGTACGATTTGCTGAATCGAGTTAATCAATTAATGAAGCTGTGTTATATTGATCGTGTATTAAATATTAACTTGAAATGCAAGAAATAAAACAGCTATGATCGTTTTGGTACATGATTATTTCCAACGATTAATTACTATTAACTGGCGCGATTAATTAACTCTTGCGTTTAACATTTGTAAACGTATTGGCTATTTAACAGAGCTAATATTTCGCGCAATTCATTCATTTTACACAGGATTCGATGGACGGCGGAAAATGAGAACGATAAATTATTGTTTTATTTATGCGAATGTAATGCGATACCCTTAATATGATATTTAAATTTTAATGTATTTTTAATTTTCTAGCTGTTTATAACGTAAACATAATTTGATTATTATAATTATAATTTGCATTATTATTTACAATTTATTAAAATATTTCGCTGTTTGAGATTTCGTTCGTTAATTTGTGAGATTTTCAGTTGCCAACCAGAGCATAGAGTTTTGTACTTTTTTTGCTTTATTCTTCCTCAATACATATAATAATAATAAAATACTTATCGCATATGTGATTATCACCAGTTTTGTGCAAAATACCATTCTATTATTTTATTCTGGTGATTAACATGTCCGTACAATCATTAACCATGTTTTTGCGAGCGTTGTGTTATACAAATGAAACGGACAAATGTGAGAAGAGGACGAGCTCTCGGAAGCGTCAAGTGATAGGCGCAGCAATTATGAGGTAAATAACTTACTTCTTGTTTTATTTGTTACTTACAGAATTAATAATTTCTAGCTGTTTTACATGCAAGCAAGTATTACCCTTTTAATTGTTCTGGGCATTACTATAATTTACATATATTTCTGCTTTGCAATTCAACGTAATTTTAATGTAGTCACAATTTTGCTGCTATGCATACGTGACATATATTTTTTTATTTTATGTATGTATATGTTGCAGGGATTTTGTATAATTTGTGGTTTTTTTTTTATCTAGGAAATCTACAAAAAACCGGGATATCGAGGGGTGAATTAAAATTATTAATATGTATAAAGATATAAATGCAATTTATAAATATAAATACAAAAATTTATATAATTATATTTATATTTATAAATATAAATATAAATTTGTACATATAATTACATTCATATTTATAAATATAATTTATAATATATTTATAAATATATTTATAAATTAATAAAAATTACTCAAAATTTAACTCACAATTTCACAGACAGAAGGCGTTTGCGCGCGTGTACGTGGAGAGGGGGAAAAGTGGGTGAGAGACCACTGACACCGAAGCACTGAAGTAACACAACACTTTATTTAAACGACCAAAAATAATAACGGAATTAAAGAACAACGTAATTTAGAAACACATTTGAATTTTGATCGAAACTGAAAACACGTATTAAATGAAATCGCCATCGACACTCTCTCGCTCGCCGTGTCAGACTACCGGTCGAACTGACCATTGCCTGAGCAACCGACGATGACAGATTCACTCTTGACAAACTAATGGCAAATGGCAAATGGCAATGCACCGTAAGTTCCGTGGGTTCTCATACTCACACAGAACAAAGAACACGCCAGGGATGACGAGCCCTTAGCAACAGTCAGATGAAATAATAGACGAAATGACTAAAATGCAGATGGCTCGTTATCTTTCATTTAGAAGATCCAATAGCTAAAGAGACCGTGCCGGCGAATTACAAAGAGCGACTCGATACAGTAATAGGGTAAATTCGAGTGAGATGGCCTTAGAAGAGAGATGACCTATTTATGTTCATTCGATACTAAATGGTAAGCTAGATTGAAAGAACATAGGTGTGAGCCATCTCTTTTCTATGGCCAGAGGATCCGAGTTTACCCTAATAATATTATAAAGACGTGAACGCGAAACTGATACGCCGTAGCGATCCTCTCGATGAATATCGTGTTACATCTTACGCCATGACTAATGACACTATCGTTAAATTAAGAATAATAATATTCTGGAACATTCGTGATCTCGAGCATTCGTGGATTTTCTAGAAATTTTGCAGAAAAAGAACAAATTACATGAAATCTTATGTTATGTATTATTTATGTAAAATAAATATAGATAATCCATATATTAAGAAAAATTGTTAAATTATTTATTATATTACACATTATTTTCCTTTCTATATTTTTTAAAATAAAATAAAATTTTAAAACAATGGTTGATCTCCCAATATGCTTCCAAGATTAAGGATGTTCTGGCTATACAATCCCTACCAAATGTTAGCTTTCAATAAAAAATTACTAAAATGAAGACTTGGCATGTATGTCAAGCAACTCAAAATTTTTTATATGTTAGAAAGGATTACCATTAATAGTTTGAGTATGGTTTTTTGTCATTTAAATAATTAATATTGTTTAAACAATTAAAAAATTAAAAAATTTTAGCAAAAAGTTTTGAAACTTAAAATACAATATTAATGATGTATGTTTTACATATAAAAAAAGTTCTAGAAATATCTTATTGTTTTTATTTATATTTACAGCAAAAATGATAAAGGATAATGTTAATTTCATCAACTTTAAACTTAAATATAACTCTTAAATTGTTTAGAAAATCACTTACAGAGTATTTTTAATTTAATTTAAAAGAAACATTTCAAAATTTCAGCTATTTCTGAATATATTTGAAATATTTCCACAATACATTTTTAAAATCGTTATAACTCAGCAACCGTTTAGTGGATTCGTTTCAACTTCTTTTTGCAGCACATCGGGAAGACTAAAAGAACAATCTCACAAATTTTTATCGATTTCTCATTGTTTTGAAGATTATAGCCAAAACATCTTTATATATTATAAAAGTTGCTACACAAGAAAGCAATATTTATAGATTCTTTTCACATGCATTTCACAAACATATAACTAAAGATGGAAACATAAAAGATGGAAAATATTTCAAATAAGTAACGTTTCAATATTTCAAATCTTAACTAATGTATTTCATGAAAGACAAAACTTTATTCTAATTTTTTGTAGCCTATTCTTATTTATTAATAATCTAACTTTATATTATTTGAAATAAAGATAATTAATAATGTAAAACCTATTAACTCTCTTACATCCTTACATCCGTAATATTGTAGAAAATTTTTACGATTAAAATATTCCACAATTAATATTTTAATAAACGTCAGGTTTGCATGGAATAATCGTTTTTCTTTTTACAAGGCTAAATACATTAGCTAAATACACTCTTGATAATGATCTGCATTCAAATGTGACTATAAAAAATCCATATGTTTAAAAGGTTAACAAATTCCTGGAAAACAGCCTTTTTATCGACAGCACTATGTTTCGTGTCGTTATCATTCATGGCACGTTCACGCACTATGAACACGCACTCGCCTACTTGCAGAAATTCTTTCGTATAACAAACGGTTTATGTTTTGGCATACGAGACTTTTCTAAATATCTTATTTATTACTTTTTTTTATTTATGACTTTAAATATACTGCCACCAAGATCAAACAACTATTTTTGATCGTTATGCCGTTTTGATTATTGTTAGAAAAGCCAAATCCATGGCACGCTTAAATAAAGAAAAGCATGCACATGAAAAAAAGAACGCGGGTGACAGAAATTTTATTTGGTTCTTGGGGGACTCAATAACCGACATGGTATACCAGGAATATCGTGGTGCACACCGTAATATTCCACCGCTTTGAAGTCAAAGGACACGCGCTGGTGATACTGATTACATGAATTCTCTTCCCCGAACTAACCATAAATCAGTATCAACGATGTTTCTGGCAAAATGCGTATACGATAGAGGTTGCATCTTATGATATGCACGCGCGTAAGCTATTATCAACTATACCGAACTCGCTAGAGTTCAAAGTCAAAACTTATCGATTTACAATTTACGCGGCGATACGAAAACTAGCAAAGGAAGTAGTAGTTTCGTATCTTTCTGAACTCAATCGCGCACAGACGTGACTTTTCGGAATCGCTCAAGAGATGATGATGTGCACGATCGCATCACAAAGACGATATACGTATAATGCGCTGCGAAAATCACTCAACTTCTGTGCTTGTTCCGCGCGTTCAAGAGAAGCCAATTTCCATCTCTGCGATATAATAGGGGAGATGTGGGTTTTCCTTAAAGACTTTGAAACTTTAAGGGCTGCTTATATTAAATTTTTTTAATTGACAACAATGTTACTTAACACTCCTGACGATATTTTGAATTCGAATACGGTTTCCTTTGGAAATAAGATCAATTTATTGCTTAAGGGGGCCGTTTTACATACAACGCCCTTACATTTTAAATTCTAGATATCTAAAAAAAAATGAACGTATCGTATTTGTATGAAAAAGAAATTTTTGCAATTAGGCAACTATCACCGAGCATGTTTTGCGAGCGTGCCACAAACGATAACGACGTGAAACGTATATAGTTCGTTCGTCACCACGGCGTTATCGACGAAAAGCTTTCCGTTTGTTAGACATTTGTTAATTGTTCGATAATGTTGGTTTTTTATATAGCACGTATTCTCTGCAACAAAAGCCAAATGCGAAGAATTTACTTTGATGTGTAATGTGTGTTTTTGCAATTTTTTCTATCTTAATTAGTAATCTAAAAATACAACTTTACCTTCTCTTTATAATTCTAATATTCTACAATACAAATGATATGTTTCTTTCAATTAAGCTAATTAGCATACTGTTTATTATCACACAAAGTTTAAAATAAAGACAAATCTTTATTATTATTATATTAGTAGATAATTTATATTATATTAGTAATTACATATTACAAGTATAATATAAATTACTAATATAAGTAATAATACCACTACAGTAATATTACAATACTAAAATATTATACTAGTGATATTACAGCTTGAGTTTTTCATAACGTTTTGAACATTGACATTTGCAACTAAATTTCCGTATTTTAATCTGCGCAGAGATTATCTTGAAGATGTCTTATTTATTCACTTATCTGTTTCGACGTAGAACCTGATAATAATTTATATAAAATAATATTCTCTTTTCTCTCATTTCTCTTTAAAATACCATAGCGATTACGACGTTATGCCGCTTTCGATGTACAGTTGGGGACAGAAAGGTTGTTTGGTTGAATTTCCTGTTTGGAAGTGGACGAGCACTAATGCACACAGCTTGCGCAGTGATTCATCATAAGAGCGGACAAACAAGATGTCAGATATATTGAAATGTTAAAAGAAATTGGTAGTTGCTGACATGGTAGCTGGATATAAATATAGAATGCATTCCGAAACTCAACCGGGGAACATATTTATCCCCAACTGAACATGCGAAATACGTGGATAGGATAAATATGCACGGAGTGTCTCCCGCGGACATTACAAACATCATTTTTTTTATGAGAGTTATACCGCTCTCGCGTAATGTTACTTTCTTTCCAGAACACGTCCCGTACTTGTTATTCCCGAGACCATTCGTGACGCGCTTTTCCCTTATTGGGTTAAACGCGATTCACGAAGGGTGGCGTGTGCCCGACGACGCCTCTCGTGCTCGTTATCGTCCGCGGTTCGTGAAATGTGCCCGGTCGCGCCGTCGCGCACGTCCGGTATGTATCGAGGTGATCGTCATTATTTTCTTCGATTTTTCTCACGGCAAATTGTGCGAGCGCAAAACGAATTCGGTTTTGCGATGCGCCCGATGGAGCCGCCGCACCGCGCCGACGACGCGACGTCGCTCGTCGCTCGTAATTGCGTTTCGACGTCGGTCAAATTGGCTCGCTTGCTTCTGGTCGTCGGATGCCTCTCGTCTTCTCTCGTTCGAATGAGAGCCGCGGGAACCGTGGCCGAGACACGGAAACTTTTACCCGTATATACATCGATTTTCGTAACCCCCTTACGTTTCGTGTCCGGTGCCCCGCGCGGTAGTTCCAAGCGGGATTCGATTGAAACGGACATTGAATATCCGTAGAAATATGTGCAGATGAATTGTTAGGTATATATGCAAACCTTAATATTCAGACTAAGCGATAGTTTCAAATCATCATAATTCTCTTTTCTCTTTCCTCCTCTCTTTTCTCTCGATTTATCTTTGCTTCTATTAATGATCAAATGTTCAAAGAGCCTTCTATATATGTCATAAAAAAATTTTAATGTGATTTATTTAAATGTGAGAAATATAGAAAGTAATGATTTAATAATTTATTAGATATGAATAATATATGCGTATTAATACTCAACTAATTCTTTTTAATGCGCGCATTTTTGCGGGCTAAATAATTAAGTTTCTGCAAAAAGATTAAGTGCTCTGTAAAGTCTTAGGTAACGTCGTATCTTGAATCAAAATAAAAATTATATTGTTTAGAGAAATGAAAGATTTCTATTGCATATAAAAATATCATTCTACAGCCAAGAAAAGCAATTACTTATTTTATTTTATTTGTTTTAAGCAATACTTTCCTTCAACAGAGAGAATATTTTCTTAATAATAGTTTTAAGACGTACTTGGCACAAGTCTTAGAAAAGCTTATAATTTTGTGAAAGCGCAACTTTCACGCAAAACAAGACTTTTCTTCTTTCAAGAATATTATATATGTAAGTATATGCTTCTCTTTCCGTAGACTCTATGTAGTAAATAAACCGAATTCCTGTATATTAATTAAATATTCTTCTTTGAAGTACTAAACTTGCTATAAGATAAGAAATATGTTTTGAGTAAATGTAATCTGTGTGTATAAAAATGTTTTCGATGATTTTATACGGTAGATTTGCTGATATATAAACTTATCAAATACTTAACTCTTAAATGCCACACCTCTCAAGAATCTCGTAAATGACACATGGGGTCTAAAAGACTCCAGCATGAAAAATGTCTCCTTACTCATTGATTTTTTGATATTTAGTTATAAAAATTATTTTCAATATTGTTCAAGGCTTAGAAAAGAGAATAAAATGCTTATATTGTTAAAATTTCAATTTCAACATAGTATAAAAAATTAAGTAAACTGAGTACTGCTAAGTGTACAACCGGATAAGTCAATCACTCAACTATCATCAATGGGAGCATAAGCTCCATTTTTGGGGGGAACATTTGAAAATATATCATTGTAAAGGGTCTGGGGTCTGCTGGACCCCGGGTGGCATTTAAGGGTTAAAACAAAATAATATTTACTCGCAGGTAGTATGTATACTTTTCTGTGTGTATAAATATGGATTAAGAATTTTGTGTAATATCTTGAAAATAGTGTAGGTTTGAATCACACACATGTTTGCTTCGGCAAATAGAGTGCCTTTTATGTATTGAATCCACTTCCAGCCCTTATCAACAATAAGTTAGATATATTTAATAAGAGGAGATGCTATTACCGACTTTATTGTTATTTAATTCGCAAACTCTGCGGCACCGGAGGCACCGCGAAGAATTTATTCATCACCTTCGTCTCGCGTAGGAAGTGCGCCACGTTAAACGTGAAACTCGCGAAATTAGCAGTTCATGGTTGCCCGTCATGCTCACCATATTTCCGCCGCGCAAAGATACTCGCCCCTCGACCCCTGTATTTCTCACGGTGCCGCGAGCACTTTGTACCGCGATGTGTCGATGAATATTTAAACCGCTAGTTATCCATCACGTACAATATTAACAGCTCTGTCAGTGCCGAGTGCGAAAGTCTGATTAAACTGAAGCGCAAATAACGTTTTAATATTTCACGCGTGCCACGCGTTAACAACACCTGCAGCCGTTTTGGCAATAATACGCGCGTGTCTGTAGACACAAGAAATATTCATTTTGGAATCAAACCCGTTTCTGAGTTTCATGCCCGCGAATCTCCGGTGTAATGTTTATTGTCGGGATAGTTGTCTATGATACACGGCACGCGGAATTAAATGCGGCATTTAAATGAATTCGGACCGACGCGACGCGACGGTTTTCATAGTGCATGATTCTCGGATGCTCGGGGGACGGGGATAAGAATGCCGCGTGCATAATTCGCGCAATAAATGCAATGGCATTTATTAATGAATGTACAATAAGGTGCTCGAAACGTACCGTCCCCATATTTTAGCTACTAATTCTACGATTATTTTTAATGGAGTTTTTAAAACTCTTTTGGCGACTGATCATCGATAACTATTATACATATATGTAAAATTAAATTTCTGTTTTGAAATAGAGTTTAATTAAATAAAATTGTTTTACACTTGTAAGTATGTGCGTTGTATTTTATTCATCTGATTTTACTTTATAAAATGCTTGGACTATTATAAAATGCTTGGATAATCGTTATAAAATTATTTTTCCGAAATACAATAATTTTATTCTACTTTAGCGCATATATCTAGATCTCTTGATATTTTATACAGATCTGCACGTTTTATTTTTCACATGTTTACATCCTGTATATGAAATATCGTGTTATTATTAGAAATTATACGTGCATCAGATAGCACGCATAAAAAACTTTCAACGCTCTGTATCGCGTACCGAATATTCGAATCAAATATACAGAGTCGTCAATGGGACAAGCCGAAACAGATTTGATCGAATCACTTCTATACACGGAACTGTATGCGAATATTTCCAGAGGTATGAACTTTTTGTTCTTAATAAATTCCGCTATTCGTATACACATCGTATCAAATATTGAACGCCATGACGATTCTTGCAGTGGAACCTTGCAGCTTTACTGTCAAACGCAATCAAGCGATTTTTGACGCGGAATTTTTACCAGAAAAATGGAGCGGGGCTTAAAGTAAATTAAAGACAGATTAAGTTATCATCTAGTTTGAGAAAAAAAAATATTGTAAATTTCGAGTATTAACTCCTCGCAGTTTCAAGACCCATGACCTCGGAAAAGATTTAAGTGTTACATTACGTGTCTCCGGCAATACTAAGCAAATTTCAGCTGACACAGTTTTCGGTAATATGGAAAACCGTTGCTAAAAATACTACAAGCGCAAATACTAAATTTTCTTGCGCGTTTTATCATGTGCGCGATAAATTATTCCAGTAAAAAAAAAAACAATATTAACATTAAATTAAATTAACTTATAAAAGCTGTCTATTTTTTACATAAAATACGAATATCGAGACAAAAATATGTAGCATTTAAAAAATAATAAAATATAGAATAATATTTCAATATTTGTTTATAAAAATATGTCCGTTTTATTTTTTTATTTCTAGAATGCACAACATTATTGGTAGCTCGTAATTCCATTGTATTATCGGGAAAGTTCTTCTCGATCCCATGAGCACTCATCATGCGAAATGGCCATGACGAGAAAATATGTAGGTGTAGGTTTATGTATCCACAAAGTATAAGAGCTAATCGATATTTATCGATCGACCTACCAAAGGCGAGCAAAGGACACGCTAACAAGAATCCTTCAACAATCACTATCACTCATCAATAGTCCCTCGGATAAATACTTTCACTGACACTTGCTGATTAAACAAATTGAGAAATATAGCGCTCCAGAAAGGAAAAAGAATCTAACACTAAAAAACTACTTATTACTTGCGAATATAATCTCGTTAAATTGTCAAACATTAAATTTATTAAATTAATGTATTAATAATTTGCTAAAATAGGAGTGTTACATTAATATTTTTGATTACTATTATCTTAGTAGCAACCTGCTGTTTACTGCCCTAGATTTATGTAATACATCCGAGATATAAACAAAATATATTATTTCAGTCAATCGGCGTTCTATATGAGATTAATAAAAAGTTATCTGGACAGATACAAATTACATTACACTTCATTCTTGGAGTGACTTTGCGTAAGCGCTGATGATATACGACAATCGAATCGGCACAATACATTGTGACGATTACCATCGCGTTTCTCGTTGGTTCTGGTGATCAGTCACACGATAGGTCACGGCCATCCATCGCACCGCACAAAAAGAGGGAAACGGAAAAGTAAAGGGGAAAAAAAGAAAAAAACAGATCCGATAATGCGCCTCTTCACAGGACAATCGCGACAGCTATATTTTGTCAAAGGTTCTCTTTTTTTCCACTCGAAACCCGCTCGGCCTGTCAGTCACGACCTCGATGCCGCCTGACCGAGCAGAATAAAGCGATTTAGAGTTCGTTTACATCGGCAGTTGCTGCGATCGCGTGTGAGACTGTAACTCTTGCGGATGGTTTTGAAACCTATGGTCCTGTCGTGCGCGCACCTTCGCCATACATGTAGATAGATAATAGCCGCGCGATTCTCATCTCATATCGACACTGGATGCGACATGCAATGTGATTTGGATCAAAATATAATAAATATTTAATTGATTTTAAACGCAATTAGTATGATAAAGATTTAAATAATAATAGAAAGAATTTAAATCGCGAAATAGAGAATTGAAATATATATAATATCTATATAGTCTATTATAGATTGTATTTAGATTTCTTTTTAAAAATTTTCAGATATTTTAAAAGAAAATATTCGGAAATACCTGGCAATCGCGATGCTGTTTGAAATGTCTGGAATATTTTTAGGATTGCGCAATATATATTTCTCATATATTGCATGTTTCGCTGTAAGGTGAACCCGATTACAGCGTCACTGTCACATTATATCGGCGGTAGCCTATTTATATTTTACGACATGACGTGCAGTACGAACAAAATATGAACAACGCGACGAACTGCAAAATGTGTAGCGAACTGGAAACTCAATTGTGAAGAACATCTCAACATTTGTGTAAACATAAGACGTATTAAACTTTCGAATATTATAGATATATTCTTAACAGATATCTCTTGCGCTATGCATTTCAAATAATTGTTGAAAATATAATTTACGAAAAAAATTTTTTTAAAATAATTTGATTTTAATCCTTAATTATACCCAATTAATAATTTCATATTTATCTACGATCAAACAGATACACTGCTTGTAAAAAGATGCTCACAAGGTATGATATTTGACTTGTTATTTTTGAATAATTATGAAATCAAAATTTGCAATGTAAAGCTAGAAAAAAAGTTAGAGGATAGATAGGAAGATTTGCTTTTATCTCACACCCCTGAAATAATTTTGCTACATTTATCTGAAAATAATGTACACTAGATTTCAGGATAAGCTCATATTTCCAACTATATATCAAAAAGAGTTGAAGAACGTACGACACCGTAAAGACATCTTTAAGACACCTTTTACATGTCTAAAGGACATCTTAAAGACATCTTTATGGTGTCCTCTAAACATTCATGCTGTCTGGGCAGCTTCGATCCTTTCTAAACAATCCCGTCCGACGAGTGTACCCTTCCCCGTTTTGATAAAATGTCGACGTGCAAACTCAAAAAAAATCTCGCCTCGTTCGCGATAATTGACGCGATCGGATATCCCGCCGGACCGTACACGGCAACAAGTAAGCAAGCGATAGCCTCACCTCGCGCGCCCTCCGTCCGGAGGACAGCCAGGAGCCGAAGTAGGCCAGCGGAACTCCGAAACTTCAACCCTTGCTCCACGCGGACGCACGAACGCGAGTTCTTACTTCCATCTTCCGTGCACGCGTCGGCGCCAAGTTTCCCGATCGGCACGCGACGACCATCACCTCATCACGGCATGACGACCGACGGTCGTGGCTCGCTTCGCGGCGTCGTTGGTACATCGATGACGATTCGGTCAAAGTCAATCGGCGTTCGAAGTTTCAGCAGGAATCCCGTGTGAACGTCGAACACTGCTCTTGAGCGTCCTTCGAACGGTCTTACGGCGCATATATATCCGGAGATCGTTGCTGATCGCCGTCGCGGGAGATCACACTCTGCGTCCACTCCGATCGATTCGGATCGTCCTAGACCGTACTTAATTCGCGTCCAACAATACAGCGCGCGATTGTCCTTGGCGATATTAGGGTCTCGCGGCCAGCTCGTTAGGATATCCGACGGTATACGTATACGAGATCTGAGAGAGACAGGCTTATTGAGGGACGTTAAATTACCAGACACTCGATGACGGGCACAATCCAACGGTGTAGTTTTTTCGCGCGCGACGTCCCTCCGGCCATCGCGTCCGACCACGTCGTCCGCGTTTTCACTCGTTCGCCTCGGCACTCTCGCGCGGCATTACGTATTCGCGCGGGATACGCGCGGACGATCAAGACTGTTTAACAAAAAGGAGCAGTCGGTGACGTGTGCCTCGATCGGTCGTCGAGACGACATGGATTTTGCGCGTCGCATCGATCCACGATCGATGTTATTCGTGCCGCGAGTCGGCTACTTTTCCTCCCTTTTCTCGGGACACGGTCTTTCAAGGCGAATCGCCCGACGAACACGCGGCGAGGATTCAAGTGAACGCCGGTGAGCGTCGCGACGCCGTGCACCGTCGTCAACCCCCCCGTTCTGACACACACGCTTGCGCAGAGGGTTCGGGTACTTTTCAGCGTACCTGGGGGATGAATCGTTTCTCATGGAGTCGTTATCAATTCACCTACTTTCCACTCATAATCATCGGCGACTCTCTCGGTGCCGCTAAAGTATTTTCGATTAACGGCCGCGAGCTCTGCTCGATCGCGACCGGGTCGCGCGATCAGCGCGAGCGGCATTTCGAGCCTATTATAATCTTCGTGAATTTAATATTTGTGACGCTGTACGGAAATATATATACATCGATCGTCAAAATAGGCAATATTAAAATTTTACTCTGTAAAATATTTTGTGTCAACACATTTTACATGTCCCAATTTATCCGCTCTAATTTTTATGTTAACTGAAGGCAAATATGTAAATAAATAACACGAGTAATATGTGAAAAGTTAACACAAAATTGTAATACACGGACGCTATCTAAAAGCAAAATTTATGTTAAATAAACATATTTGTAATGTTAAATTAAAATAAAATGTTATTCTTACTAATGTTATTAAATGTTATTCTTTCTTCTCTTTTTCTCGCAAATAATAAAAGACAGCAATTTTTATAATATGTAGCATAAGAAAATGTTATATAACAGATGGAAACTCTTATACAGAGGAAAGTAACAACATAGGTGTTCATTTTAACATATAAAACGTATCATCAAGAATTCGTGCATTTACATATAAGTTGTGTGTTATTTCAACTCTTATAAACGTAAAATATTTAACTTAACGCAGAAAAGTCAAAATAACACAATGACAATACACATTACAATAACCAGTGTATATTGAAAATTTAACACAACAATTTCTACACATACAAAAATCCAATTAAATACAACATGTTTTTCACCGTGTGAAACATATTTCGTTTTTCGTAGCAAAATTACGTTTAAAGAAAGAAAGGCTCGTATGCAGGGACTCAAAGCTGACCGACAGAATCTACCGCACGCGGATTCACCACTTGATAGCAGTACTCCGAAGTAATAGTGAGCGATTCTAGAGATACGATTCCGCCCTCGGTAGATTTTGTCGGTCGGTTTCGAGCCCCTGTATTCGAGTCTTTATTCTTTCGCTGCTCGCGCAAACTTGAGCTTGCTGAGCTGCCTTTTCCGCGCGCCTTGGCCCGCGTTATTTCGTTAGTTCGCGAAAAACTGCATTTCTCGCGCGCCTTCGCCCGATCGATTTCTTTTGTTCGTGAAATAAAACCACTGTAAATAAATCTTGTAAATACTCAATTTTTAATTATAGACATTTTCGTTACTTGAACTTATTTTTCAATATCTTTCGAACTCAAATTCCTTCGCCCATTCGCGCACATCTTTTGGTGTCTTCTTAGCGCAATTTAATAAGTTGGAATATATATCTATGTATATTATAAATAATACATATACACGCGGAAATTAATATTGAGCTGCCAAAGATCTAAACCAAAAATGGCTTGTATTCTTATTCGTATATCATTTATTACGTTTAGCATATAATTTTTACATAATATTGTTAATAATATCCTGGCGAGATTTGCTTGGGATTATATCTATATTATGCCAACGTTCTCGATTATCCGGATTATGTTTCATCCCATACGATCAGAAATGTTTACGTTGTTGCAAACTCGTATTACAATGGAAAATTCAACTGCAATTCTATTTTTTGCTATAATACATAATAAATTAACAGAGGATTTAATACACGAAGATAGTCAATAATACATGCATAATTTAAAAATTTGTTTTTGTAAACTATCTTGAGGTTTGACCAAGATTCGACCAAGTAGCATATATAAAACATATACATATATATCGATTTTATTAATTATTTACTATGAAATATTTCTGTCTCGGATACACTGCAATATCTTACACATCTATATCTTAAAATATCCCTTATTCTGTCTCATTTGGACATGAGATAATAATACGAGATAAAATGTTTAATGAAAAAGGTCAGAAGACAAAGATTTGTGAAGCGATCATATTCATAGAATCAGAGATTTATTTATCTCAAAATATATCTGAGATAAATAAATACATAACTAATATGCAATTAATTTCTAAAGGGTGGCGCACATAAAACCGACTCTAAACGCAAAATACAGTTACAAAAAATTGTTTCAGACCGATTTTATGTGCCAATCTGTATAATATATCTTCTATTTTATAATATATTTATATATGTATATTTATAATATATTTTCTATTTTATAATATATAATATATTTTATAATCTATCTAATTTCTCTATATCTGTACCTTAGAGATAAAGGGTCATATCTTCAGTTTTTGTCAAAATGAAGTTAATACACATTTCAATATAACAGAAGCTTAAATTGTATAATGGTCTCATGTCTATTATTACTAGTTTTTAAGATACAATATTTAGAAAAAGTCGTATTGTGAAAATTTTTATAGTGCCTAATTTATAAACCAGGTACAGCATGTTATTGGTAGTTGCACTATTAAACATGTCAGTTACTTTATTAAAAACTTACTAAATTAAGTTGCTACTTTTATTTTTTGTCTAAAAAAATATATTATTCCTATAACTAATAAAGCTCACAAGATTAAAAATCAATCGAAAAATATGGTGCATCCGTAACTGGTTGTTGGTGTTAAAAAATTATATATTTAATATAGATTATTATATTAATATATTATTTCCCTATTTAAAACTTTAAATCTTGTTTTCTTGAAAAATGGACACACGATCCTTTACCTCTAAGCTATACAGATACATATCTTTGGAATAAATTTTCTTAAAGTTCAAGATCACGCATCTTCTTAAACTAATAATAACTTTTAAAGTGGCAGATAAAGTCTTCCGTACAAGACTATTGTTCATCGTGAGACGAAACTGTGGAAATCATCGGGGCAACTATTTGCAACAGTGATTCGTAAGTTTCATTATGGAGCTGCTACCGAGTTGTAACATAAGTTTCTTTATTAAAACGGGTGCAATAACCGCAAATAGCCGCGCAATCTTATCTCTCGTAGCAATCCCTCGCGATCGTAGCTGCGTCTTTTCTTTCCTTCGAATTATGCGGCGTATCGGCCGTTCGCTAATCCGTTGACACTTCATAGTTTGTCAAAGGCAAGTTTGCATTACGGAACTTGTGTTATAGATGGGCGGCTGGAACCAACTTCACGAACATAAGGTGGAAGAACGAGAACAAGCTGACGATTAGATAAGACGACGGGAACTATTATTATTAAAATAAATCAATCAGAATTTAGCACTTTGTCGTTGTCTAATTGTTGCATTCTCCTAATATCCGCATGTTCTTGTTAGTAAGGCTTTTAATATAGCGTATCGTTAAACAGTATCGCATGATTAATTTTAATGTTGAAAAGGAAAATGACAATACATGACGATCTTATAACAATCTCTAGCATTTCAGACATATACCACATTTACATTTAATTACTTATAATTAATATCAAAAGATATATTTGTTTTACAAGAGATAGCAACTTACTCACTAATATTAATTAATGTTATACTAGACTTTAATAAAATTATGATTATTCTTCCATTATTCGTATATCTGTTATTATAGTTTATATATTTATATATTTAATTATAAATTAAAAGAAGCAAAATAACACTAAACAATAAAGATAAAGAATAAAATTTTTAAAGAAATTTTAAATATAAAAAATAATAATATCAATAACATCAAAGTACAGTAACATTTTACATTTAGATAGATAGTTTAGATTTTAGATAGTTGCTGCATCGCATTCTTTATTAATTTCCATTTGCTGTACATATATTGATCTATTTAATAGGTAAAGCTTTGGAAAATGCGTTTCGCGTTATCTAGTGCAATTGCAGCAATCATATACCTGACAGCAGCCACTGCATACAAAGCTTCCGTCAGTGTGTCCTTTCCTTCGCTTTGACGTAAATGTGCAACAGACCTTTGCCCAAAATTAACCCCACACGAAGTAACAAATAGAATATGTTACTCCGTTACTTCGTGTCGGGTTAATTTTGGGCAAAGTTTTATTTCGTCATGTCGTGAAGACGTGAATATTTGAATACTAATTAAAATGATGTATAAAGTAAGGCATTGTTGTCAAGTCGTTTCGTTATCCGCTTGCTTGGATTTTTCCGGATTTCCTTAAAATGTAAAAAATATATATAACTAAGTAAAACAGATAAAAGAGGATAATTAATTGTATGATTATTGCAAGTACCTTGAAATTATAAGTATTTTTACGTAAAAATATTTGAATAATACTTTTATGTATGTATATTCATATGCATATATGTATTAGGTCATAACAAAGTTCGTAACGTTTGTTTAAGGTGGCGAAGAAAGGTGAGAAGTTCTGAAAGGAATTATGAAGTTACTGTAATGTTGGCAAATGGTAGTGGAACAAAACGGCGCATATGTAGTTGAATAAATACTCATGCACGTATGTAATAATTGTCTTAAAATTTCACTAAAATAACGCTACGAACTTTTGTTATAACTTAACATATACAATGCAAATTATTGAAATTATATATTTTTTATTTTAGTGAAATTCTAAGGATGCAAATTATATTTGTATACATGTACATATAAATTGCATCTATATAGTGCAAAAAAAATAAAAATTCTCTCACATAGTATCGAAACGTTTATTGCGGCCAAACCGAGTCGTCCTTGGATGGCAATGACTGCACGAACAATAACGTGTTAGTGCTCGCATTAATGCACGAATGTGCCTTCTATTCGACCTGAAACGAGGAACCACTCCACGGTACCTACGTCGTTTCTGACGTCACTATACGCTATATTCCGTACTTTCCGTGCATCGGGGTTAATTTTGGACCACAGTACTCAATCGCACACGATCTTCATCGAACGCTTCTCCTGAGACAGGTGTGCCCGTGGAGACAGGCTGTAGGCACGTTTCATGCACCTTATTGAGCAAAATTGACACAAGGCATAGACACCCTTAATGTTATTAATGTTTGCTTTTGTCAATAGAAAGAATATTCCAATACTTTTGGAAAAATATTTAAGTAAGTACGTATAATAATATTAAGCTAAAACATTAGAATATAGATGGCAATAAGAACTAAAATTTAATTACAAATTTGCTTAGACTTTTCTATACCTATAATTAATTCAGGTAGCTTTTAATCA
>NW_020218772.1:73745-99066 GCF_003070985.1 Temnothorax curvispinosus | reverse complement strand
AAAAGATGACCTCAGATCTCTATTTTTATTTATATATCTTTTATAAAATTTTAATGTGTAGAAAGGTGAACGCTAAATTTTAATATAAATACAAATTAAATATCAAAATACAATATTGAAACTTTTAATATATATAATAAACCTGTATTAAAATTCAATTTATCAACTACAGTATATCTCTTGCAGAGATATTGTGCTTTTCAATATAAGTTAGGTTTTCCAAGAATATGCTCGACTCGATGCAAATGCATCTCATCTGAAGAAATCAGATATGATCATGTACGGCATGAAAGCTATGATTTTTAGGTCAACTCGGTTTCTTTTGCTCTCTCGCAACGTATTTGATAAAATTTTTTTTATTAAAGGCATAAATAACAGCATATTTCTAAATTAAAGGAATTTTGTTGATAAGATGTTTTGGCGCAGCCAATTAACATTTTTATGTATAAATATGATGGAAAATTTTAGAATAATTAAAATAAATACATTCAAATAATTAAATAAATTAATAATCAAGTTTCAAAAAAAAATTAAATCGGCAATTTATAGAAAAAATATTGTTAGTTAATTTTTTTAACATTTAATTTCGAATTTGAGAATAATAATGAGAATATAAACGATTATAAAAGTTTAAAAACTGATTTTTCCTTGTAATAGAAGATTTTTTTTAACAATTAAGTTAGGATTACTGATTACAATATTAAAATACAATACAGAAATGCTATAGCCAATATAACAAAATGTAAATCTTTCTTTTTATTTTATAGAAGAAATTTAGTCTTTAAATAGTGTTTAAAATTAAAAGTACTTTTTACGTAATAAAGTTTACGCTGTACAAACAATTCAATTAGTACAGTAAAAAGCCAAGCACTCAGGAAACCATAACATAATATTACATAAGCGGTACAGAGCGCACTCAATAATTCCGAACGTAAAATTTTCTCCTTAATTTAATTAACAAAACCATAATAATTATCAAAGCGGATTTAAAATTATTTATTAATGAACGTTTAAAAGACGTTTTTGATTTTTCAAATATCAAACATTATGTGTTAAACTTGTCGTTCTATACAGGGTAAGTCAAAAGTTGTAAAACTTTGTGAGCGTGGATGAAAGTATGAATAAATGTTTCTATAAACATTAAATCGAAAATGCTTTGTTTTCAAAATAATGGACATAAATGGGTATCAAATGACTTTATTTAAAAGTTATATTACTCATTTCTTCAAATGGAAATGTTATCTACACTCTGTTACAGTAAATTATGAATATACTAACACTGTTCAATTGAACTGCTTCAAGTATACTAATTTGATTGTAGGTATAAAGTACGTTATCTTTTACTGCACTTAAGTATAGAGGCCTGCATTAAAACCTCCTTCCCTTTTCTTTCAGTGGATTATAGTAGCGTGTGCTGGTAAACAAACGCTATTTAGAATCAAAATACTACAGATACATTATAGATACAACAACGTAGAAAGAAAGATTTTGATCTGAGAATCAGACATTATGAAATCTATTTGTGTCCATTATTTCGATAACGAAGCATTTTCAGCCTAATGACTATAGGAATATTTGTTTCATATTTTTTATCCAGGAACACGCTCACGAAGTTTTAGAACATACTTTTGACTCATCCTGTATATAAATGATGAAATTTTTATAATAATTATTGTTGAAATACTGAACAAAATGTGTTTTTTTTCATGAGATTTGCCAATAATTGCATTTAACGATGAGACAATCGATATGTCGCGATATGAGCCAGAGTAATTATCGTATTTTTCACAAATGTGCTTTTTAAAATAGCAAAATTATTCACAGTATTAAATGGCCCGACAAATATCAGATTGGCAAACAGTGTCTACACCAGCTATTTTGCTTGCCATATAGATGCATATTGCGTATTTAATTACGTATGCACGTCGCGAATGGACCATCTAAAGAAGAGAGAGGACGAAGCTTTCAAACGGTCCTGTAATCGAATTTCCGAGCTTCCGTCATCGATGTTACCGAGGTAAGCAAGGTAGGCAATGTAAGAGGCAGTTTGCAAAGGCTCTCAGAGCAAAACTCGCCTTCGTTGCCCTGACTGAATTAGGCTTCGGTCCCGACTAAATGATAGACTTTTTATTTCGTCGTTTTCTTTTGCCCGAGCACGACGCGGCCACCGTCGCCTCGTCCTTACCAGCGATCTGCGGATCTTGATTTGATTTTGTCCCGACGAAAAACTCGAGGAAGCCTCGCGGAATGACCACTTACGTCGAAAATGGATGCTAATTAATTGGTTGCTTTAAAGATATTTCGATGGAAATTCCTTGACGCATCAGAGAATTTATGATTTTTAATAAAAATTGTATTGGCAAAAACGTAAAAGAGCTTTGTACATATTCTCTGGCGCGATTAAAAATTCAAAGAACTGACGTTAAAGGAAACTTCATGTTAGACAAACTGCAGTTGTCTGTTGCGTAAGAAATTTTTGTTTGAATTATATTAGTTACTTAATATAAAAGCAATATTTTTCCTAAGACAGTGAATTAACTTAGGCTTTTACTTAGCAACAATAAATTTGTCGTGCACCATATTATTCTTAAGGAAACAATTTTGTATAAGCTGCGGCCGGTAGATATTATAGTAGTTAAGAAAGAGGCGAGCACTTTTAATAGCATAATCTCAAGTTGCTTCATTACGTCGAAAAAACATACAAAGGATAATTTCTCTTTTTTAAGGTAAACGAAGAAAACAATTATTAATATGAAAAGTTCGCTTGCGGTACATATTGCGGAAAACTAATACGACCAAAAAATAAACAAGTTCCTCAGTTTTTCAGTATCCCGCAAGCGTTTTTTGATATCAAGTTTCGTTCATCGCAAATGTTGATTGCGGGTGAGTGTTGATGTCTAGATCGACTCCCGAAGCAGTCAATTTGGAGATAGCGCTCTAGAGTCCCAAGAAGATGATCAAGAAAATGATAGAATTCTTGAAGCGAACTAATGAAATCGATTTTTATATTATTTCTCATTTTTCTAAAGCGAGGGTCTTGTTCATCCTAAATTGGTACGGCCATTCATTACTTTCATAGAAATATTTCATAAAATATTACTATAAAATAAAATTACTTTGACTTATTTATAATCTGTTATAACTTTTTGAGATAATAATTTATTTCGGAACACGATAAAGCGGATCACGGTAAAACTATGAATAATATCCAGGAATTACGCTAAAGTTATGCATATAATACGGAGGATATATAATGCTAAAAAATTGGTGCAAATATTATAAACATATGAATTATTAAATAAGCATAAATATTTTTAGCAAATGCGATTAAAATAATATTTCTGTACATAGTAATCTTTTTCGTTTTATATACACCATTTTAACATGGGATATTAGAGTTATAAAGTATGAAAAAAACTATAAAAATGCAAATCTTCGCTATGGATATTCCTAATTCAGTTAGTTGATAGATTTTTGAACAAATGAATTATTACTCTGTACCAGTGTAGTTTTTGATGGAAATAAAAAAAAACGATCAACCAAACGTAATTCTATTTACGCACGGTTCGTATTTGCATTTCTCCGGCGCGTAAATAACCTGCGCGTATATTCTATATGAAATCTAGGCAAAGCAAAATAGAAGACACAGGAAATATTGCTATTTGTCTCGATTTAGAAGAAAAAACTGAATTTATTTCTAATCTAAGTATTTGTGTAGAAAAAAAATATTCCGTATATTATTACTTCCGCGCCGCAAGGCAAAGTAGTAAAAATTGAAACGCGGGAATCCCCAAGGTGAAAACGTATATGTGTGTGTACGTCACAGAGTTGTCGTATCATTTTTTTCATTTATGAATCACAAAGTACATGTACCAAGATATCCATAGTATCGTCATATATCATATATAGATTAAGATTTACCGGACAGATTATTCTCTAGAAAAGATACTAACAAGTTCGAGCTGACGACAATTCTTTCAGCTTTTTATAATAAGTTCATGGAAATTAATTTTTGTTTGATCAGTCGCGTTTAATCTTATCGGAAAGTTGACGGGAGAATACTGCGAAAGGAAACCAGCAAAACAGAGATTAATCGGTGATGCATATCCAAGAATATATAGTAAATTTATTATCACGGTGTATTTAATTTAACTGCATTAACAATCTCATGAAAGATTAATTTGCAGTCGTCGTAATAATGATAAGTAAAAGGTAGTATCCTACGTTAATCAATTTTTTATTGATTTTTACGTGCAGAAATATATTTGAACGGTAATCATCCGACTTGTGACCCTTGTAATTACAAGATAACGATTTGCAGAAACTCTGTGTGAAACTCTTCAGATCTTCAACTCTTCGTCGGGTTATTCCGCAATATTCTTCTTAAGCTGCAAACACATTAGGATTTTGTTTCATGAGACATCCGATAAGAACGATAAAATTCATTATCTGATGATAACTCGATTTACCGGTTGAATTAACGAGCATTACACTTCTAAGATTTAAAGCGCATTTTTATCTATACTCGGTGAATTTTCTTTTATAAAACATTGCTTGCATAATTACGTTATATTACATTATATTATGGTATAATGTTCCGAGAAATGTTATCAGATACTTTGTTTTAATTTTATTGGACTGTTTCAGATAATGTTGCTGGATAAGTATGCTGGAATGTCTCTGAGATATTTATAATTAGACGCTCACGTAATGTCCTAAAATAATCATATTTGTTAACATTGCAAAGTGATATTTTTCATCATATTAATTTAAAACAATTGCGGTATGCCGCCATGAAGAGAGACAGGATTATGCACTCGCGCATCATCAATGCACAATTTCAAAGTACCTTAATTCTCCAGGGAGAAATTTGCAAAGGAGAAAATTATGCAAACACATACGCAGTCCACCGTTTCATCCGTACAAAGACCGGGATAACCCGAACAAACTTTCCCAGGGATTGTTTCTCAACGGAGCAACGCTTCAGGATTGTCACGAGGTACCTATCTGGTAGCTACCTGGAACTTTAAGCTTGCCATCGAGTATAATGGCGTTCGAGCTTCTTCATTATGCAGGCCAATCATGACTGCAACTTCCTTCAAGTCATCCGCCGTGTGTCAGCCTTTCAATTATACATATAACTCTCCATTTGGTTCACTCTGTAGTATTCCCGCTACTTATAGTTGTCTTTTTGTATTAAAAACTAACTGCATTAGCTATTATAAAAATTGGATTTTTTAATTAACTGATTTAATTAACTTTTTTAATTAACTAGTAATTTTTTATTTCTGATATATTTGAAATTAAAATATCGAAAGGACGACAAAACACCGATTTATCGATTAAATAGATTAAATATAAGCATAAAATGTATTATAATTGTACGGATATAAAAATGTATGACACAGAATAGTTACAAGGCAGCAATAGAACTTCTTAATTTTGTATAACTAAAATGAAACAACCTCTTTCTATATAATGTTATTATTCCCATTAATACCAGGATAATATATTTAAGTTCAAGAAAAAAAATTAATTGTTTGAAAGAAATCTTTTTTTTAGTAATGTCAGAAAAAAAGTATAAAAGTTAATTTTATAATGCGTGCGAAAAATATCCATTAGATTATTTTTTTCCGCGGTGTCTTTCTCTTTGAAAACATAAATTTATCTGATGCGATCTTTCAATTTCGCTCCATATAATTCGATATACGTTTATTTATTCGCATGTATATACTCAAATTATTAGTCTAATTCTTGAAGCAAAATAAATATCTGTACAAAGATTACATATCGCGCCGTATCGAGAGATCGTAGCACTCCACGCGTTAATTCAACGCCTATAATTATCAAGATATTTATTGAAAAATAATACTTTTTTGTCGACAAGCGATATAATCAATTATCAGTGTGAGCTTTATCGTAAATGCAAAGAATCATCTTTGTTCTACGAAGTAAACATTTGCAAAAACGCAAACACATTTAATATATATATATATATATATATATATATATATAGGTATATAACAACATACGTATAAGTAAAGGCTGCAGAATGTTTTACTTTTCTTTTTTTAAATCGAGCGCCTGATTTTTTTTGCATAAATGGTCACCTAGAATGATTTTTACACTCCAATTAAAAGTCATTGTTATTAATTACATATTGCTTATTTTTGATTGTTCTATAATTTATTAATATTTGAGGACAATGTGTATATAGATTTACTCAACATTTTCTGAAAATAGTAAGAGAAAATAAAGAATATTTAAAAAACGACAGAAACACGTTAAAATTACTGTAACGTGAGCTTTATTTTTTCGATACTGGAGTGTAAAATTCGCGTTAGGCGCCCGTTCCCGAGTTTCCTGTAAATAAGTTATAACTAGAGACCTACCGAACTTAAGGCATCGCTTAGATTTCCAATTTCCAAAGTGTATAGAATGTAGGTAAACCTCAACGCAGCCTAAAGGCAAGACATGTAGCCTATGGCAATTATATGCAAATCTCAGCAAGTTGTGCCTAAAACCTCAACACTGTCACCAACTAGCAGCCATCATCTCTACCAAATGAGAAGTGATGCGAGTAGAACACCCATCAATGAGTCGCGACACACAAAGCGAGAAATTTAATTTAGAGAAATAAAGCGGATATTAGAAGCTGAAATTTAAATAGTTAGGCAATTGGATTTTTCAGATTAACCGGAAATTCCGTTTGATAAGAAACAGAAATTATCTTTTCTTGATTAGTCTCTCTTAATCTGACACTATCTCAGGTATTCCATGCAGCTTGTAATAGATAATTATTTAATATAGATAATTCTTCGTTTCTCTCTATTTTATTTTTATCTCGCGGTTTTTTAATTGCTATGATAATATAAAAATCAAGTCAATATTAACGTTTAATAATGTTACATATTATAATTATGTCCCATTGTGTTCTCATTGAAATTTGTTATCTCCATCACCTGAGACAGGTAAATATTGCCTCATTACATGTTTGATCGCGATCGATGACGATCTACTTGTGACAGAAAGAGACAGAGAGAGAGAGAGAGAGAGAGAGAGAGAGAGAGAAAGGGAGGGAGGGAAAGGGAGAAAGAGAGAGATCGTTAATAACAAATAATGGCTGCGTTCCGATAGTACTGAAAAAGTATAGTTTACGTCACGTATACTACAGATTTTCATTACTGACAACGAATATCTGAACGCAGCCAGTATAGCAACTACGCAGTAATCTTAAAAAGCATGTAGTCTTAAGTCGACAACGCAGCGTAAACATTGCTGGACGTTGCCGTTGTATAATTAAACCTTCCGTAGACTTTAATTCCGTGAATCCAATCACAATAAGTTAAAAAATATCAGTAATCAAAATATCATGTTGTGGCAATATCAGTAATAAGAATAGTACTGATCATATTCTAGATTCACGCGTGCGCAAATGTGACCGTGCGTGCGTAATACGCGTGTGTGTGTGTCAATTTTTATCTATCTCAAGTATATATATATCATAACGTGATATCTCTCCACGAATTTTATATGAGCCAAAGAAATTGATAAAGGAGATTTCTAAAAATCGATCGAACAAAAATTCATGCTCTGTGCCGACAATGACTAATCGCACTCCATTATTCTTATTAACTATTTTCGTCGCTTTAAGTCTGACATTTGCGTATGATAACGCCGACACGGATGAAAATGAAAATTCGCACGATGTTTCCGCGCGGTATCGACTACCCAAGAAAATCGTTCCCATATCCTACGATCTATCGATCTACACGCACCCCACTGACGCGGATTACAATGGCCACGTACGGATTATCCTGCGAGTGCTCAAAAAAACAAATTTTATCGTGCTGCACACGGATACATTAAACGTACAAGCAAATGCATCTTTAGCGGATAGATCGGGTCAGCTGATTCGAATTTTGCGTTACATTCACGATGAAGAAACACAAATGCTTACGATTAAACTCGAGCGCGCACTAGACCCGGCAAAATACACGTTAGAAGTATCCTTCAAAGGACACATCGCAAATGACGTATTCGGCTTTTACGCAAGTCTGTACGAAGTTGATGGAAAACTGAGGTAATATTCTGAGAGAGGACTGTTACATATGACGTATTTTAGAGCTGCTACACGCTAAGTAGTTCGGAATAAAATCCGAACGGGACGAGAAGTTTGCGCAAAGATATATGAAGAGCTCCATGAAACGCTCCATTAGGATTCCTTTAAAACTATAATAATTATTAGCACGATATTTATCTCGCGTTATTTATAACAATTAATTTATATCAACTTTTATAAGATAACTTTATAAATGTCTTATTTATTGTGTATATTCAATTTCCCATGTTTTAATTATAGCTTGTTGCTCAATAGAAAGTGGCAAAGCAATTATTTATAGATATTTGTTTATGACAATAAGAACAAATTTTGACATTTATTCTAATTTTTTTTACTGCCGTTCGTATTTTTTAGACGAATAGGCGTAACTCAATTTTCACCCACATACGCACGTCGCGCATTTCCTTGCATGGACGAGCCGTATTTAAAAGCGGAATTCCAATTGCATATAGGCCATCATAAGGATCAAAAGGCGACGAGTAATACTCCAGTGGAATCTGTACGAATAGAGTTAGTATACATATAATTTTTCGAATCTTATCAAACTAAAAAATATGCTCAGGAAAAAATTGTGTGTTAAATTTAACACGTTTTACATGTCCCAATTTAGCTACTCTAATTTTTATGTTAATTTAACAAAAGGCAAATATGTATATAAATAACACAAATATGTGAAAAATTAACACAAAATTATAACACATGGACGCTATCTGAAAGCAAAGTTTATGTTAAATTTAATTAAAATAAAATGTTATTCTTTCTTTTTTTTCTTGCAAATAATAGAAGACAGCAATATATTTTTCTAATACATAAGAAAATGTCGATTTAACAGATGGAAACTCTCGTAGAGAGGAAAGTAACACAACTTAGGTGTTTATTTTAATTAACATATAAATGTGTTATTTTAACTCTTAGAAACGTTGAATATTAGCTTAACGCAGAACAGTGAAAGTAACATAATGACAAACTGTTACATTAACACGAATGTATGTAAAAAATTTAACACAAAAATTTCTATACGGATAGAACTCAAATAAATGTGTCTAAATACAAATGTTATTTACTGTGTGTGCAAAGATACATGAAAAATAGGAAAAAAAATCGGGCTGTCTCGCTATCGCAATAATTGCAAAAAATTATACAGAAATGGTACCTACCGCGTGACCACATTCCGTCGCACGCCGCGAATCTCCACATACTTGGTAGGATGGACGGTGCACAATTTTGTCCCGGAACGATCGAGAATTTCGGAGGACTTCAAGATGTGGACGAGAGACTCCATGAAGTTTCGCGGATCGATGGCCTTGAATCGCGGCCAGGCGGTTTACGCGGCGCTGCAGACGTGGTTATCGGTGAAGAGCCCGCTCGTCAAGGTCGATCAATTCGCAATACCGGATTTCACTTTCAACGCGATGGAGAATTGGGGCCTCGTCACTTACAGGGAATCCGTGGTGCTGCACGAGGACGGGACCCCGACGAGAAAAGCGGTGAACGGACTGTCGACGATGGCGCACGAGTACGCGCACAGTTGGTTCGGCAATCTGGTGACACCCGAATTCTGGGACGTCGTCTGGCTGAAAGAGGGCTTCGCCACGTATTTCCAATACTTCGGCGTGTCCTTAGCGGAGCCGGATCTGAGAATGATGAATGTATTCGTAGTAGATTGCCTGCAGCCGGCCCTGCTCGCAGATTCCGACAATCATACGCGCACGTTGAACGGTCGAGAAGTTGGAAGCCGTGACAGCGTTAGGGCTACGTTGGATTTTGTCTCTTATAAAAAAGGTATATGCTACAGAACATGCGTGATCATTTATTTTCGTGAACTTGATGGCATTTACATTGAAAATATTTTCACTAATTGTAAAATTTCAAACAGAATAAAATGAGGAGAGGTAGGAATTTTGCCAGATATAGTTTCTGAACAGTTTCTGAATCTGTGATTCGTATTCGATCACCTTCGATCATTCAGTTATATGTACAGTTGTGCGTCATCTGTTCCTTACGCAATCCGTTGATCATATCGCTATATACGTGTAACGATTCCACAAAATAGATAGGGCTATCTTTCGATCATGTGATAATTTTATTTCACCAATGATTTATACTTATTTAAATCATACGCGCAAAAAATTAATTATTGGCGGCCGGATGTAATTTTTAATATCTTTATCTTTAATATTGTACGTTGCTCTTATTTTTGCATTTTAGCAACTTCGTACGAATTAAAACTTTAATTATCCATGTTCCTCATTTTCAATTTCAATTAAAACAACGATTACACGAAGCCGCAAGAACTTACGTATGCTTATCTACATTATACTAAAAATTAAACACGCACACAGTTAATTATGCTGTTTGAATATAAAATTGTTTTATATTTAAATATACAATTTTTCACATGAATATATTAATTTTAACATGTTCCGTGCCGGACTAATTTTACGTGATTTATTCTCTACGCCGCGTAGGTTACCGGTGACCCGCGCAGTATATGTTCATTATAGTTGTTAAATAGTGTTCCATAATAATTAGAAAACTAAAAAAATTATTATTATAATGAAAAAAACCTAGTGTACAAAATGCAATGCAAAATACAAAGAAAATATTTTATTAAACATTTATTTAATATTAACATTTAATATGAAAATACTTATTAATAATCAAGAAACCAAAATATTAAACGGCCTGAACAGAAAGTTCAGTTTGGAACATATTAATGAATATCTAATATTAATGCAAATGTATGATATTGTATACAAGATATTTTCTTTTTATTTTATATATATTTAACTTTTTAATCTTTTATTATCTAAAATTGTATAATAATATATAATATTTTTAAATATGTTTCAGACGCCAAATTTATAATGATCAACTGTATTAAAAAAAAATAGAGAAAATTGATAAAGTTATAAACTGATTATACACTAAGTTTTTACTAAAATTTATAAAAAGATATTTATAAACATAGAATTAATCATAATTTCGCTTCTGAAAGAACATATAGCGCACAAAACATAATAAAAATAGATTGTAATATTGTCAAATTGTTATATTGTTTTCAGGTGCATCCATAATTCGCATGATCAATCATACCATCGGAAGCACAGCATTCCAGTTAGGATTACAAAATTACTTGCGCGAGATGTAGGTGTCTGTATTACAAAAATGTTTCTAAATTTTTATCGCTGATTTTTTAACGTAAACGCACAATCGTGATCCATGCAATTATTTTATTTTTTCAAAGTGATAACAACAACTCTCTTTTGCTTTTTGTCGTTAACATTGTTCTCATTGCAAAAATTTTATTATTAGGTCGTATCAAGCAGCCACTCCATTCGACTTGTATCGACACTTGCAGGCCGCATTAAATAGATCAGGACAATTGTACAAGCAAGTACCTATAAAAGACTTCGTAGAATCTTGGGCAAACCAGCCGGGATATCCTTTAGTGACCATTACGCGAAACTATACGACGAAGACTCTCTTCGCCTCGCAAGAACGATTTTACTTGAACCGCCGAGCGGCGCAAACAGATCTCGAAAAGTCGGGTTGGTGGATACCGTTAACCTTCGTTACCGAAAAATCGAATTTTACATTCGATCGAACTACTACGACTGTCTGGTTGAAGCCACAAGACAAAAGCACGATAATCGGTTCCGCCGAGCCAAACTTCTGGGTGATTTTCAATAATCAGCAAGTCGGATATTACAGAGTCAATTATGACGAGGATAACTGGAAAATGCTTATCCGCTACTTGAAGTCGAACAATTTCAAAAACATACACGTAATAAACAGGGCCGCGCTTCTAGATGACTCTTTTAATTTAGCTAGAGCCGGTTATGTGAATTATTCCGTTCCATTTGATCTCGCGCGATATCTCAGGCGTGAAACCGAATACGAACCGTGGGTCGCTGCGGTAAATAATTTCAATTTCCTCAATCATATTTTAGCCTGTTCACCGCGAGTACAACGGCTCTTTCAGGTAAGCGATTATTTTCTAATATGAACAACAAATTAACTCCAAAATTTAATTTATTAAAAAATTATTTAAAAAGTAGGTCACAAAATTTCATTTATATTATGTAACGAAATTAACAAATGCTCTTTATTTTAAATGCTTATGTCTATTTCATCTTTTTTACAGTTTTACAAGAAATAATAAGAATACAGTATCAAATATTAACATTAACACATAAGTTTATTCTTTGTTTTCTTATTTAATTAAAATTTTAATTATTGTTGCACTCTATTAAAGATACTTTTTTATCATTACAAACTATTAACTGCAAAATCTAATGATAGTTTTTTTATTTCTTGATGTTCTTTAATAATGCTTCGATGTAATTTGCAGAATTACGCAAATCGCTTACTTCGACCGATATCCGGTCTATTAAACTTTATGGAAAGTCCCGTCGATAGTTCGATAACAAAGCTGCATCAGGAATTGATCTTATCTGCCGCATGCTCGGTCAACAATGACCGCTGCTTAAGAACATCGAAAACTCTATTTAATTTTTGGATTTTCTCTGAGAATAGGTATGGTTGGTTACCGGCAAAATTTCTGGTTCATTCAACCAATACGGTTGTATACGTACACACACATTTGCAATATTAATATTTTTAACTAAAACTTAAATAAATCCAAATACTGAAATTAAAGCATATACAGATAATATGATTCTTGTCAACTCATCCATCGTTTCTAATATTTTATCTCTTGATAGGTATTTTCGCGTGAAGTACATTTTATCTTCGAGAAAGATAATTAATTGATTAACACACAATATACATTTTAATAGTAGTATATTTTATGCAGCACAATACCAGCAGATTTCAAGAGTTTCATGTACTGCGTGGGCATTCGCTCAGGTGATGATAATGATTGGCACACAGTTTGGAACCGGTTTCTGCGCACTGACTTACACGCAGAACAGGAGCTCTTACTGAATGCACTCGGATGTACTAAAACTCCTCATTTAATTGACAGGTGGATTCCAAGAATCGAATCACGTAGATAAACGTTTAAGATCAGATACTGAAATTTATCGAGTTTCAGATATCTCAATACGTCCGTAACATATGGATTCAAACTTCGCAAACAATACAGAATGACAATAGTTAATGCTGTTCTAAACGGCAATCCCGAAAACGTTATTTATGCCATCGACTTTATTCGCAATAATTTGCGTACAATTATTAAATCGTACGTATCATGCATTATTTTCTCTAATTTGTAATTCATATTTTTTATTATATAACTTCACATGTTATTTTCTTTATTAAATAACAAACAAGTTGTCTCAAAAACAATTGTCATCTGAGAACCAAGATAGTATTGTTTATTACATTATTTTGTTGAAATGGCAAATATTTGATTGTGTACTATTTTTATCGGAAAAGTTTTCTCGGAAAATAGATTTTTGTGAAAAAATATTAAATTTGATTAAAACCTTTTATTTTAATTTTTGTTAGTTAGTAAATACCACCAAAGAGAAATATAATGAAATAGTTTATTTATTTGCAATATTAATTCTCGTATTTACAAAACAAATCTTGCAATACCGTCAATATTCTATCTTTATTTTTACAGAAGAGGAATAGATTTTTTAACGAAAATGCTTACAGCTATAGGCGATAAAGTTATTACGGAAAACCAATTAAACAAGGTATTAATTCATATACAAATTATTTAATTTAATATGTCAATTATTTTTCTTATATTCTAATGATATTCAAAATGATTTACTATTATATTAAATCAGTAAAATGTTTATAATGTTATAGCTTCGCTTATTTGTTGACGAGAACATTAAGGACCTAGGATCAGCATTGAATTCAGCAAAGAAAGCCATTGCCGTGTCTACTGCATCACTAGCATGGATCAATAAATTTTTACCTGAAATCGAAAAATCAGTGTTATTTGGTTAGTTATTTAAAGATGTATTATAACATATACATATATATGTATATAATGTGTTATATATAATAATATATTATGTAACTAATAGAATATATCTCAATATAAATGTACATTGTATCTGTAATCAAATCTACACATACAAATAAACCAAATAAAGGGTTATGAAAAAATTATGATACTCTGTACCTCAACTTTGCTTCCTCAACTTTGAACAAAATTTACTTTATAAAATATATTATTTATGGAAAGTCTAATTAATTATTATTTTAATATCAATTTCCTGAGTAATATAAAAAATATTAGTTTAGACTACAATTATATTAAGATTTATCAGACAAGTTATTCTCGTTAAATTATTTTCTTTCTTGTGTGAAAATTGACGAAATTTATATAAATAATTATATAAACATTTGATAAATCTTTTGTTTTTATTTGATCATGACAATTTCATCATAACAATCATCTTTGATATTGATTTATTCGTTACATACATTCGTTTGAGTTTTCCACAACATATTTTATAATTAAATCAAACTTTAGATAGAGATAATTTTTTCTACACAACATATATTTGCATGAAAACACGGAAGTAAAGAACTTTTAATATGTTGTTTTCTAAATGAAAATAGGGATAGATATGTATTTTTGTCTCAGGTTCTGATATTATAAAACTTCTCTAAAGTTTTATTTGACGATATAATCGTTTTCATATTAAAGCGTAGTAATTCACCATTTTACAGAATTTTGGCATCAGTTTTTTATATCAAATCTTCTATACATGATAAAAGACTTTATTCACTAGTGTGTAAAAGCATAAAATGTTGAAACATTAGATTTTACTGACAACTATAAGTTAGCAACAGTTTTTTATATAAAATGTTTTGTACAAAGAGAAAAGAATTTATTCACTAGTGTGTAAAAGCATAAAATGTTGAAACATTAGATTTAATTGATAACAGGGGCGCGTGTACTTGTCGCCATTTTTTATCTCTTTAATCTTCTATTACGGGAAGATTTTACGCGAACAGAACATGTTGCGTGAAGAATCGAGCGTATGAATAATAGTCACGATAGCGCGTGTACAGAGAGAGCTTTGTAATTAATTCTGAAAAATGGTTTTTTTTTTAACATTACTTTGTTATATATAGTTAAATTCATAAAAAGATAATCTTTAATTTGGTGGTTAAAAATTTCAAAATATGTCAAAAATAAATATTTAGTGTGGTGAGGGTACTTTAAAAAATTTTAAATTTAAAAAAGTACTTATGTTATCGTTTTAAAATATTCTTCAAACCATTCAATTTTTATTAAACACATTTTATTTATAGTTTCGGAGATATTTACCCCCAAAAAAATTTAATTTTAAAAAAGTATTTCACTCCCTAAACATGCGATTGGGCATATAAAGAAAATAAGTGTCCCTTATTTTTATCTAGAAAATAATATTAGAAGCTCATCAAAGCTCATCATCAAAGAGAGACACTTCCGCGTGTGTTTTCTTACTATAACTGTATTCTTACATTTACATTTATGTTTTATTAACGCTATAAAAAGTTGCATACCTAACATATTACGTTAAAATTAAACGGGTTTTTACGTATCTATATTATAACCCTTGTATGCTTTGCAGACGATATCCTAAATGGATCAATCAGTTTTTATCTCTGTCTGCGTAAATATAGCGAGATAATAGAAAAAAAAGGTTAACATAAAATCTTACTTTATAAAGATATATATTTTTATGTACAAAAACTGAAGAGTATTATATTATAATATATTATATATTATTGTTAAGTATTTAATTAATAAATTATTTTGTATACGTATGTATTTATTATTTGAATTAATAATAAATGTATAATTTTACTTAAAAAATTATTGCTGAATCAACAAGAAAAAAATTTTACAATAGAATAAACTTTGACCTTGACTAATACTGACCGACTATAATTAGAACTTACATTTTAACTTTGGCAACAGGAAAATGATCGCAGAAAGTGAAGAAAATATGGTAAGTATACGAATACATACACCTTTTTTCAGGCAAAAAGTTAAAATTACAATTTTTTGAAGCCATATTCAATCTAGGGCCGTTACAAATCATTTCAATTTTTAATTAACCAAAAATAGTTTGCTTGTTGTATCGATATTGCAGGAGTGCATTTAAAATATGATACAGCAATTTTTATCATAATCTTACATTGAATTACTTTTTAAAAATAAAATTAGCCTTATCTTCGGTATAATATTTCCTTAAAATTAATACGTAATAATTGTTGCATTTAAACATCAAAAAGGAAAATAAAAAATATACATTAAAGAATTTATATACATGTTTTTAGATTAACATGTAAATAGCTTCGCTTAAAGAGAAGTGATTCGTAATACGAAAGTAAAAATTTCTATAGTAGCGTTACAAATTCATCTCTTTATAAATCGATGTAGCATATTGCTTAAGCAGTACCATTCGATACGTTCTGAAAGATATGATAAAAAAGTTAGATCTCTGACATGATATCTTTGACCGGGCTTGCCATTGATTGGTCGGATAACATTGTATTTTAGTTATCAGCGTTATCAGCGGTGTCGGCGTTAAAACTGTCCCGGAAATTTTGCGAGTCGCGTTCGAGATGGTCCACTTACTCTTTTACCTCGAAAAGTATAATACCTTTTGCTCTAAGAGAACCTGGCGATAAGATTAAAAGTGGCAACGACATTTTTTTAACGACGACACGTCCTACCGTCACGGCCTTATAAGGCCCGAAACTTTGACCAGGCAGTCTTTCAACAAATCTCGCCTCTGCGGGGACGAGGAATCGACCCGCACGGCTCTCCATCTTTAATTAGCTTTAAGGTATGTCATTAATCATCATCGATTGCACCTCTCTTGTGAAACAATTAGTTATTTTAAATAAAAATAATATTTTTGTTAATAAAAGTTTATGATGCAAGCATATCTTTATCGAGAAACTTTATAATATTTTGTACAGTAACATTCAATATATAAAAAAAATTTATAAAATTTGATATAATTTCTTTCCTCTAGCATTTATACTTTTCTTTTATTATTGTCAAATTCTTACTTTAAACAAAACAAAAATAAATATTAAATTATTTTTTCTTAAATTATTTATGGAGAAATATCTGATGCATTTTATCATTATTCGATTGTATCTTAATTATATTACTTTCTTGTATTACGTACTCTCTTAGAAGCAGATTGGATCTATGTTATCACAAAATTTTTCCGCTTACATAGGTCCGATGTTAACGATGAAGTCCTTCCTGCCATTGATACTTGTTATAGCGGCTTGCTGGGCAAGCGATCCTATTTTCGATGACGTGCCTCCTGAACTCATTCAAGAAGTTTCAGGCAACTATAGATTACCAGGCGATGTCGTACCTACCAATTATGAGATCACATTGGAGCCGATTTTTGAGTCACCCAAAAATAATTTTAGTTTCAATGGAAAGTCTGTAATCACTCTCGAAATTAAAAATGCTACAAGTACCATAAAGTTCCATGCCAAAGAACTTGAATTCGTTGAGGAGGATGCTATTTTAACATATGAAGAGACCGACGAAAAAAGCAAAAAAAAAGTAACCAAAACAGCGAAACCAGAATTTTCTGATGATCCGCAAAAGGACTTTGTGATACTAACTTTTAAAGATAAAATTGAAACACAAGAAAATGCAAAACTATCTTTGAATTATACTGGGATATTAAATGATGACTTACGTGGATTCTACAGAAGTTCTTACCAGAATAAGGACGGAAAAAAGACGTAAGACAACAATTAAATTTCTATTTTAATTTTCGCTAAAAATTGTTAAATTTATTTTTATATTAATAAGAATTTGTTGTGCACTAAATAATTAAGAAACAACTTAAGTCTAAAACTTTTATATTGTACATATATATTGTATATTATGTAAGCTTTATATCGACAACTTAAAATTATTTAAAATCTTTCTTATTCTGTATTACAGTTTAAATGATTGAATCAAGCTTGTTAAAAAAGAAAGTTAACCTTAATTATAAATTCACGTAATACGGGAATTTTTCCAGTTTTTTAATTACAAGAATTGTTTTTTTCTCTTTGTAATTTTTTTTCAAAATTTTTTATTATAAGAATCGAATAATTAATTCTCTTTTTAGATAAAATGGATAATGTGGAATTTTTTAAATAATGTTGAATTTTTTACTGACAAATCAATATCAAGATAAATAATTTCTTTGAAAACAAGCAATGCTATTTGTTAACAACCAAATGCAAGAAATGGAAAATTGTTCGAAATGTTACAATTATTTATATGTTACAGGTGGCTTGCAACAACTCAGTTTGAACCAGTAGGCGCGAGACAGGCTTTCCCATGCTGGGACGAACCGGAATTAAAAGCAACTTTTAATATTGCTATTAAAGTCCCTCAGGGTTACAAAGCAGTTTCAAATATGCGCGTAAAGTCTGATAAAGACGGACTAACAGTTTTCAATCCGACGCCAATAATGTCCACTTACCTCGTAGCTTTTGTAGTCTCGGATTTCAAGACTAAGGAGAACAAAGACAAAACTTTTGGCGTTTTGGCGAAACCTACGGTAGAAGACAGCGCGAAGGAATTCGCATTTGATTATGGATTGCAAACGTTGGAGGAACTGAAGAGTTACACCGGCATCGATTATTACGGAAAAACAGGACAAAGCATGCAAAAGATGGATCAAATTGCCATTCCAGACTTTGCGGCTGGTGCTATGGAAAATTGGGGTCTTGTGACGTACAGGTAATGTCGGTCAAAGATCGTTGATCGGAGAACGAATAAGTTGTCTCAAAATACTTGCAATTTTAAACAGTTTTATTGATTAAAATTACTTACAAGTAATCAATTTTATATGGAATGTAAAAACTTTTGCCTTGCACAATCTTTATGCGTCTGCAAAACAATTAACGTGACTATTATATTTCTTTAAGTATTGATTTTAATTTATATAAGCCACAAATATTAAAATAATTATTATAAACGCGACAATGTTATTAGTTCATCAAGAAATAACATATTATTTATTTTTCAGAGAACCTCGACTTCTCTACGTAGTGAATAAAACAACCACGGCAGACAAGCAGGCTATAGGGACGGTAATAGCTCACGAGTTCGCTCATCAATGGTTCGGTAATTTAGTTACTTGCAAATGGTGGAATTCTATCTGGCTAAACGAAGGATTCGCTACCTTCTTCCAATATTACATTTCTGATAAAGTTATTCCAAAATTGGTAAGTACATAAAATACCAAATATTTTTGATTTCGAAAGTTATAATAATAAGAATGTGTTCTGTGCACTAAAGAATTAAGAAATAGCTATTATGTATAAATTTAAGTTAGTAAAGAACACGATTTACAATTAACATTGTAATTAATCATACTGCATTAAAATTGTATATAGAATCCTGATATTCTTAAAGAATTTACATGATAAAACTTGTGGTATATCACTTATCGTAATTAAAATTACCAGCCGAACTAAATTGCAGGATGAGGATGACGATTGGCGTCTTATGGAACAATTCGTTATTAAAAATTTGCAAGCATCCTCGTTCGTTGTTGATGCAACTAGTAAAACTCGTCCATTGAATCCTGTTGAAACCAGTATACAAACTCCCGTCCAAATTAAAAGCTTGTTTGACGACATTGCCTACAAAAAAGGTACATTAATCCTTTCTTTTGTATGATAACGCAATAAAAATGACATCATTACTCTACAATCATTACTCTAATTTATATTATTCATCTTTGCAGGCGCTTCTATTCTTAATATGATGAACGGATTTTTGACGGAAAAAGTCTTCCAGGAAGGACTTAAAGAATATCTAAAGAAACAGTGAGTTTATTATTATCATATTTAAAGATTCATATTTATAAAAGTAAGGAAAGCGTTTTCTTAAACATTTATATTATATAAACATTAAACGATGTTTATACTTAATAAACACACGAATTCACCACTTTAATCTTATTATCTTTTGTAAGACATTTTTAAACGCCTCACAAAATCTTTATATCAGCTATTGTATTAATATTAATATTCACTTAAAATTAATGTAACTAATATTAAAAAAAAAAATTATCAAATAGGATTGACTATCATTATATACTTATAATAACAAAACTATATATGTATAAGTTTTAAAAGTTAATTTTTTTTTAATTTTTACTTGTGACCATTACTGGAAGTAATTGCAGTTGTGTGGAACATTTAAAAAAATATAGTCGATAAGATAATAAGACAATCATAACTTTTCGATTTTAGCAAGAGCGAGGCCGTTACTTCTGATGATCTCTTCAACTCTATCCAAAATTCCGATAAGAAGAAACTGGCAGATTATTTGCCGAAAGGTGTTACACTTAAAGAAGTTATGGACAACTGGGTAAACAAACCTGGATATCCTGTTGTCACCGTCACATGGAACGCGACATCAGAACAATTTGATGTAACACAGGAACGATTTTTCTTATTGAAATCACCGAAAGAAGATGAGACTCAGTGGTATGTACCCATCAATTTTGTAACGGAAGAGGATCCGGAAGAAGTGCTGCCCGCGGATAGAAAATCTCGCTGGTTGACCGAAAAAGTTATGTCAATCGAAAACTTGAACAAGACGAAATGGATACTTTTTAATAAGGATCAAACAGGTATGTGGTGATCATCGCTATCTTTTATTCATTGTTGACGATATTTGTGCATCTATCAATCGACTTGATATTTTTTTAATACTAACGTTACGTGTAAATTCTTTATAAGTGACAGAGCACATTGAAGACTTATTTCTATAATGAAAGTAGTTTATGTCTTGCTTTTTGAAATAGACTTTTGTATTTTATCATAAAATATTCTCTTCCGTAAATCTTTTATGTAACAAAATTATGTCTTGTACACAGTAATGTAAAACAAATAATATGATTTATTTAATTTACATTTTAATTATTTTATCATATTAATTAATTTATATTAGTGACTTATGCTTGTTTCATAATCATGATTAAGTATACAGAAGCAAATTTATCGCAAAGACAATGATTAAAAATTGAGTAGAACTCAAGATTACTAAACAATATTATTTTACAGGATATTATCGTGTAAATTATGACAACGAAAACTGGGTGCGTTTATCGGAGTACTTATTAACGCTTGATTACAAAAATATAAGCGCGACTAACCGCGCTCAACTGATCGACGACGCATTAAATCTCGCGCGAGCAGGACGCTTGAAGTATACGACTGCATTGAATATTACGTCGTATCTGTCAAACGAGATTGATTATATTCCATGGTATGCCGCTGCCAGAGCACTCAATTATTTGGACAGCGTATTACTAGGCGGGAAGAACTACACGGCATATCAGGTAAGCTAAATAAGAAGAAATATACGCGATATTGCAGATGTACGCTGTTAAAGTAGTGTCAAATTATACTCAATTTGAGTCATTTTTAAACATTCCTATAAGTTGAAGTGAACCAATAGAGTTAATACTGTTTTGTGTTAAAATAATAAATTTCGACACACACACGGTAGTTAAAAATAACAAAATGTTATTTAATTTAAGGTATTGCTTTAAATTTCATCCTTTAATATTTAACAGTGTATGTTTTAATAGCAAAAAAAAAAGGAAAAACGTTTGCGAGTGTCGTTCTAACCATTCTAATGCATCACTGAATTTCAGATATATGTCGCTAGTAAGACAGCAAATTTTGTAAAGGAAGCCAACTACGAAAATCCAGAAAATGGTACGCATGTAGATAAACTTGCCAAAGTGTTGGCATTAAACACGGCTTGTAGATATGAATTGGAAGACTGCAAAAAGTTCGTTAATGAGAGGCTCGCAAAATGGTTGGAACAGAACCCTAAGGACAATAAACAGATGTAAGTCCGAAAAATTTACAGTTTCGTGAAACCGCAACTATACGATCACATTATATACCTGCTGCAAATAACAATAAGATTTCTGCTTAGATCATTTATCGTACAATTTATGAGATATATGTTGTAAAACAACGATGCAAATACAATGTATGTTTTATTTTCTGGAATCATTTTTAAAAAATATGTGAAGTTAAAAATTCTCTGCATTACAAAACGGAATACGTGTCTTGTTAACATCATGCGTATCTAATCTATAAAAATTGCGACTGCGTGCTTTCAGCCTGGTGCCGGACCTGAGGAGTGGAATTCTTTGCGCCGGGCTGCGAAACGCAGAAGTAGATACATGGAACAAGGCTCTAGAAAAGTACAAGACCATCCAAGACAAGGATGAGAAGGCGGACGTTCTGGCCGGTCTTGGTTGCGCCAAGTCCAAAGAAATTGCCAATAGATTCCTCAAGTCATCTCTTGAGGAGAATTCTGTCGTCGATGTTTTCGCTGCGATGAATTCGGTATGTGCGGGTAACCCCGAATCTTTCGACGTCCTCATAGAATTCATCAATACTTATATCGAAGATATCCAAAAGGCGTAAGTTGTTTTTCACTGCTTACTTTGATAACGCACGATACGTCGTGAATAAATTGATAATATAACGATTTCTTTACAGAGATAAGAAAGATAACTCGCGGCTCATTAGTCTCCTTAATAAACTTTCTAGCAGAATCGTATCAGCTAAGCAATTTACAGAGGTAACGTATTAATTTCTCTCTAATTTGATCTATCATGCTTTTATAAAATAAATAAGAAAATTAAGCATTTATTGAAAGACATACTCCTTCAGATTTAACATTTATATCGCACATATCATATATACGCAGCATAAATTAATTTTTATTATAAATAATTTCAGCAATATAATTTAATTAATATCTATCCATTGAAAATTAACATTGGGTAGTTAATATCCTCAGTTTTACACTGTCTCAAATTTAAACACTTTTTTTAAACAGCTACGTGCCATATGTGGATACGTATCAGGTTGCGATAACGTATCTTTTGTGTAACTCAATTTTAGTAATTAGAACCTATGAGACATTTCATTTCTATCTCGTCCTTGATCACGCTCAGATATCTTATCTCAGAGTGGATTGATTAGACGTTTCACAATTTTGCGAAATATTGCTTCTCCAAAATGTAGTCGATTGTCATCAACATATCATATTGAGGAAATAATTTAATAACATCAATGACTAATATTAACAATCCTAGGAAAAACTGTTAAATAATCGTTTTTGCATTTTTAGTTGTCGATACTCGTACATGGAAAACTGCAGGTGATCGATAAAGTTGAGGGATTAACCGTCGCGATAGAGAATCTTGCTTGGATAAAAAATTATCGGGAAGAAGTTGAGAATTGGATAGAAGAAAATTGTAAAGCATGCCAAAGCATGCCAGACTCTGCCACTTCCATTACGTTGGCGTCGTTGCTTCTGATTGCGTCATTGTTACTCACACGATTCTATTGAAAAGTCAAATTTATCGTCGCGTGTGTAATATCTTTATTTGATCGAGTTAAACTTGATCATATTTTCTCAATGAAATCGATGTCATATATAACACTTTTCCGATTCTTTCAACAATAATTCAATTGTTGAGACATTATCACGTTCGATTTTGTAAGTGAGAAGAATGAAGATGAGATTGCAGAAAGGTCCTGCAGAGGTATTATATATTACTTTCCCAATTTCTCATATTTGAAGTCACAACAAATGCATAATATGGACGCGCATTTGTTGTAATTTATCAGATATCAAAGAGGCTTTTGATAATGCTGATAACCATGTTATCATAATATTTAACAAATTATAGATTAGAGACCGAATATACAGAACCATCCTGTACTGCGAAAACTTAACACCGTATAATTATGCTGGAAAATTATTAAAACGTATAATATAGTTAAATATAATTGTGTGTACGTGGTATGATTGTAAATATACTGATTGCTATTTATACCACTTATATTGTAGCTTATTTAATTTATAATTATTTATGACCGAAATAAAGAAAGAAAAAAACATTTTCCGTCAAATTTTAGCGGAAAGACAATCGAGTTGAGATGTTTACAGAGAGATTATTTTTAATTGTTAAATTATAAAAAGAATTTTTGCAATGTGTTTGATTGATTACTCTAACATGCCTTTTACAACATTGTAATTTGCCTGGTCGCAAAATGTATAATTAATAAAAGATATAATAATTTGTGTTACTACGTATAGTTTGGGAGGGATTAACAAAATGCACGTCGTCAGTGAAAAATGTCTAATTTTTATTATTATGTAAATATTAACAATATTCATAAAAAAACGTTACACGGATTGAACATTCTTAAAATGGTCATAATAATAAACTAAAACTTTGGTGTAAAACTTTGGTTTTTTAAACTACGAGTAATAAAACAGAGATTGTTTAATTTTTATACTTTGATTTATATTCCGTGTATTTAAAATTTTTAATGTGTGACATAACTCATCGTTTCATAATATGAGACATAGGTCAATCGTGTAAATTATTCATGCTGTTAGACACGTTTGAAATAACAATGGATGACCGTCGAACTTCCGATTGTCATGCCGAATACGAGGTTATAAATAGAAGACCAGAGCCATTTCCCTTCATAAGTAGAGGCGCTTTACTATCGAGTAGTAAGACTTTAGCCGCGCGCAACGTTTTGCGACTTGATTTCGGCAATTATATCACAATATATTAGTGGCAGAAAGGTAATATTAATCGTATACACTGACAACAATGAGAAACCGATTGCAACGCGAGAATTATCTCGTCGACATTTCGCCAAGCCCTCGATAAAATTATTACGAATTTAGATTAAAATGTCAATGTATATTCTTGATATAAATAACCGTAACATCACCTACATTCGCGTTTCTAAACACAAGACTTTCAACAATATATTTAATACCGTAATATAGTACATATAACTAAAAATACGAATTTTATTGTATTTGTCAATACCCATCGGATTAAATTTAAAAAACCGTAAAATATCTTAGATATATAGATTAAAAATCATTTCTTTATTTAAAATTTTTTATATAGAAACATTAAAATAACTTTGCATTCTATTCTTTATTTAGAAACTAAGTTGATAGCTGCACAAAATTTATATCGACGATATTTATACAAACCTTCTCCTTAAAAATCAATTTATATTAAAATATTATAGAAGATAAGAAATAAACAAAAAAAATTTAGAATACAATGTAATTGGTCTTTTCCTTTTCTTATGAAATACGGTTTATACAGGTATTTGAAATGAGGGTTGGTATGGGGTTTCTGAAAGTAT
>NW_020218772.1:0-53745 GCF_003070985.1 Temnothorax curvispinosus | reverse complement strand
TGTGTGTGTGTGTGTGTGTGTGTGTGTGTGTGTGTGTGTGTGTGTGTATTTCTAGTGGAATAACGTCATAACTTGAAAATATTTTAACTTGTGACAGTCTTCTATTGCAAGATAAGTAAATTTTCTCTAGCAAATTTACTTAGCAACAATTTTTTAAAAACAATTGAAAATGAGATTGTTATGACAGACATTAAGATTATAAAAGTAAAAGAAATAGTCCTTACACTATATCCTTTTTAAAACATCTTTCTCTCAAAATTACAAAAAAGTACTAGTAAATAATAGGAGAAAATCAAAATCTACCGTTGCCTATTTAAAACTACAACTAGCGTACTTCAAAAGATTCTTTATAGGAAACGAAAAGAAATCTGATACTCGAGAACTTCTCTCAAAGACAATGATATTCCAAAATTTTGTCATACTTTTTACGAGTTTGTTTTTTAATAATTTAATTAATTTTTTAAAAATTAATAGTTTTTTTAATAATAATAATTGCTATCTTTTTTTGGACGTTCTTTAAGTTTCGTAGTTTATTAATACCTCATTATTTTGTCATATTTTTTCAAGAAACAGTATAAGTGCCATTATAACAAAAATGGAAATTGCGTTAGTTATCTCACAATTCAAAAAAATTGAATTAAATTTTTGTTTTTCCTCTCTCCTGAAAATGGTGAATTTTTGAGTTGTGACAGAGTATGAAATTCTTCTCGGTGTGCAATATGAAAAATAATAAATAATAGTGACATGAATAAAAATAAACGTACAAAAATAACTCATTGTCTTTAATGAGATATAGTAGCAGCTGAAATTTTCACAGATGGTTTGCCGGGACAAATTTCATGGCGACTTATGCACGCGCTGCTTTTCCTTGCTGGGACGAGCCGGCATTAAAGGCCTCTTTTAAGATTGCCATCAAACACCATCGCAATTGCACGGCCATCTCGAACATGCCGATTTCCGAAGAGTCGGAAATCGACGAGAGTGACGGAAAGATATGGACACATTTTGAAGAATCGCCCGTTATATCGACGTACCTAGTCAGCTTCCTAATCTTCGATCTTCATAATACAAGCAATTCCGATAGCACCATCAACATCTGGAGCAGAGGCAACGTAATTTCCTCGGCAAGTTTCGCCCACGAAGTCGCCCAGAAAGCGGCGATCGAATTGAAACGATACACCAACAGTTCCGTTCGGTTGCCCAAAATCGATCATGTTGCGCTTCCTGACAGATATGTTATTGGGTACAATAAGGACATGGAAAGCTGGGGGCTTATCACCTACAGGTATGTCATGATACGTACGTAGAAACGTACGTAATAACACATACACAAAAGGATGAAGCATTGCAATACATTAAATATCTCGGTGATATGACACCTCGTAAATGCTTTGGACGAATTGAAAATCTATCTGTATATAAAATTGTATTACATTAATTTTGTACAATTAGAGATATTTAAAAAAAATGCAGTATCTTGCAATAAATATTATTATTATTTTGTAATATTATAAATTTTGTCTATATATGAAATATTGTATCTATAGAAATATTTTCAGACAGCACGCATGTCTAAAAGACGTCTTTTAGATATGCTGTCTGAATTCTCTGTTCTCTTTGTCCGCTTGGATAATATTATGTATTATTTTTAACTATTCTTAAATTTAGAAAATGGAGTATTTTAATTTAACAAATAATATGCATGTGTGTGTTAGAATAATGTCTCATCTAAAATACTTAATAAAATAAGATTTCAACGTACATTTTGGATATACATATATGATGATTATTATTAACTGTAGGGAAGTCACAGTACTGTACAATAAAGATAGTAGTCCAATCGATGCAGTGTACAGAATTGCAGAAAATATCATTTATCAATCGTGCCATCAATGGTTCGGTAATGTTGTTAGTCCTTCCTGGTGGACTGATATATGGCTGAATGCAGGGCTTGCTAATTATTTCAAGTATTACATTCTTGATAAGGTAGAAATTTGATAACAAAGTTCAGGAATGCATTTTACTTTATATCGTGATTTAACGGTGTTTTAGGGATATACACATCTATCACCTAACAGTTTAACAGCAAAATACATTTATGACTTTCTTCTGTCATGTCTATAAAAAATAGCCAGAATTAGCGCATACTATAGTATACATATATTTAATATAGAATATATCTAATATATTTAAATACTCATAAATATTAAATAAACTATTTATATTTAGATATATAAAGATTGGCGAGTTACAAACTTCTTAGTTACGAAAACACTGGATTCAGTACTTCTTAGAGACAGTTTTGAACACGCAAAACCACTTAACGTAGAGCCTAATACTATTAAAGAAATTAATTTAAAAGTTTCATCACAAGCCAGTTACAAAGGTAACAATATTTTTTTAATTAACAAACAGAGACTTGCTAAAAATCAGAGCTTGTAAGAAGGTCGCAACTCGATCCTTCCTAAAGAAATACAATTATTATTTCAGCTTCTCAGCTTTTACGAATGCTTTCACATTGCCTCTCCGATGATGTATTCCATGCCGGACTCGTCAAATATCTTGATAAGCAGTTAGTAAAATATTACAATTCTATATATAAAGATAAATTATATTTACTTTATATATTTACAGAGCAAATATGCTTTTAATCAGATTATATTAAACCACTATTATTTTAGTACTAATGGAAGTCATAATATAACTATAACAATCTTCAAATATATTATAACAAATATTATACAAATTTATAACATTTATTATGCATTATATATTATACTTTATCTTCTAATGTATAATGCAAAATGCGTTGTACATTAAAATGCTATGTATGTATTATGGCTTCTCATGCACTAAATACATCTTATAAAATTGTCATAAAAATTATAAAGATAACGCGCCTATAATAGATAGTTTTCTATAAACTCAACATTTATATATAAATATAAATTATTAGAAAGTATGGCGTAGCCAAGCCTGAAGATTTATGGGACGTTTTGCAAGACGCATTTAATGAATCAGCAGTACAGAACAAATTCAAAATACAAGAAGTAATGAACACCTGGATAGGACAGAAAGGATATCCTCTTGTTATAGTAACCAGAGATCAACATACTGGAAAGACGAAGATCACACAAGAATATTATCAACCGTATAAAAAGATGAGTATACGTAAGGATACCAATAATGCAGACTCTGCGAACAGGTGGTGGATTCCAATAAATTTTGCAACTCGCATCGATCCGGATTTCTCGACAACTTTAGCTACGCACTGGTTGTCACCAGAAGGTGAGGAGCTCGTAATAGATGATATTGACCTGCAAGATTGGATCATTGTGAACATTCAACAAACTGGTAAGATTTATATAGATGTATAGTATTTGTCTTTATATAAATCTTTATAAATTTATCTGTTATCACTTTTATAAGTACGTTTGCAGAAATAAAGAATCTAAGCACACATAGATATTGATTTAAACAATATTTGATAACATTATATATTTAAATTGAAATTATACCTATTAATAATTGCAGGTTTCTATCGTGTAAATTATGACACAACAAATTGGTTGAAAATTGCCGATTATCTGGATTCTGAGAATTACACAAAAATTCATGTACTGAATCGCGCACAAATAATTAACGACGCGATTTACCTTATGTTCACTGACAAATTAGATCCCAGAATTTTCATGGACGTCACAAAATATTTGAAACGTGAAACGAATTACGTAGTATGGAACTCGTTGTTTAAAATTTTAGGAGATGCAACTAAATATTTTATTTACAATGGTGGAGGTAAATTGCTTAAGGTAAATTATGATTTTACACATCATAAAATCTTTATGATGCAAAAATCACAGAAAAAATGTTTCAGAAAACATATTACATAGAAAATAAAAAAAAATCAAATTTTCGTTACAGCCATTTCAAATTTTAAAATGCTCTATATTACACATATATTGCAAAATTAATCGAATTTATGTAATTATAGCCGTATGTCTTGGACTTGATGAATAATATAGTAGAAACTGTAATGCAGTTTCACCCGAATGAAGATTATTTTACAAAATTGGCAAGAAATTCTATTTTTGAAAATGCATGCGCCTTCGATCATCCTGCATGCCTACATAATACCTATAATCAATTAATTGATTATTTGGAAAATCCAACTGTGTTCACAAACAAGTAAATATAAAATATAAAATATTCTATATGGAGAGAAAGAGAGGAAAATGAGTAATACATATACATTAAAATAAATCGTTATGCGGAAATTATCTCTATCTTATCTTAAAACTAAATATATATCTACTAAAAGAGTAAATGATATTGAAAGTACTTTTTTTTGTATACAATATTCCTGAAAATTCTGCTTTAGAACTTCATTTCAAGAGAAAAGATTGACATTCTGTAATGGCATAAAACAAGCGAATGAAACTATTTGGAACAAACTGCTGTATATGTACACGAACATGTCTGAACCTACATTATACTGTCTTGGACGTTCTAAAAACCGGACTATTATCGAGAAATTTCTAAATATGACTATATCAGAAGATTCACCATTCGCGAAGAATGATATTCATCGTGTTATCGACTCGGTATTAAATGGAGATTTTCCAAATATTGATGTGGTGTTGGATTTTGTTGTGAATCATTGGGATATACTCATAACTAGGTAATAATCTTGTATCTAATCTCGATAACTGCGCACATTTTTTCACAGAATTATGTAGCTAACGCACAGAATTTCTTATTGCAGAGTTGACGATCCTATGGACTTGTTATACGATATTAGTTGGAATGTTGTATCTAGGAAGCAAGTACAAAAGGTATAGACTTTGCAGATAGACGAAGAAATATATTACATAATAATATATACTTAATAATATAAACAAATTTTTATTTAACAAAATGTATATACTTAAAAAATAATATAATACATTTTTTACAGCTTGTACAGAATTGTATATATAGAATAATGTTTTATATACTAAAATAATATACTAAATACTCGTTTTCAGTTACGAGCACTTTTAGATAAGCTTGGAATGGAAGTACCACAAATTGTAAAATTCCAAGAGCAAAATATGGAGTTGACGGAGACAATAGTAAACAAAATTCGTTTGTGGTTAGAATATAAAAGTTCAAACCCACTTACGAATATTACATTACAATGAATTCAATATCTCTTCATCGATAACTTCCATCAATTTACAGTGTGAAGATTTCACCATAATATGAAGAATCGAGTCAACAGAAATTGTTATAATTTTCACTAATAATATTATGTAAATAAAATTTGTGTGGAATAAGCAAAATAATTAGATTTAAATACCTATAATACATGCATCTATATTGTTAAAACAAATCGGTCAATAATTAAAAACAGTTATTATCTATTAATTATTATTTATTGTAAAACATTATGTGCATTATTAATATAAAGATATTATGAACAGATATACATGCAATTAACACATAAGAAGAGTATATAATTATATGAGAATAATAATCGTATATACGTATTTTTTATATTTTTTTATAAAACAAGTAAGTACAACTCTTACAGAAATGTATCAATATTTCATTAATTTACAGAAATAATTGTTTGTTCCGCCATTATTGATTAACCAGAAAAAGTTTATTATTTTCGACAACAATTGACTAACGAGTGTACTGACAAACGACTTTACGATTCGTTTGGGTTCTTATCAAGTAATCTGAACAACAACTAATTTGGTGTAACAATAGTGTTGGTCAAAGAAATAAAATAAAAATATTTAAATTGTTAAAGATATTAAAACGATACCTGGTAATCAAAACCAATTTTTACTCCCGACTTGCACATCTAATGTTTATGAAAATGTTAACCGAAATAATCATAAGTTTACCGCTGGAAAAATTAAATTAAATAAATAAAACCAGCACATACAAAAGAATAGAGGGAATAAAAAACCGGGTTTGAATAACGGATACTGATTTCTAAAATAAATAATAAATATTTATAATTAAGAATTGAGAATTGAGAATTGAGAATTGAGAATTGAGAATTGAGAATTGAGAATTGAGAATTGAGTTACGTATGTTTACCAATCATACATAGTTTTGATTGATATATTTTATTTAAATATATAAAAGTATGATAAGGATTTTATTTAAATTGCCAAAGATTAAATACATTCTCTTTAAATCTATGATAATACAATAAGTATTTTGTTAGTTAAGTTGTCAAAGATACATTTTATTTAAATTTGTAAAAGTATAAGTATTTTTTAATTATGTCAAAGTCTGATGGTGCTTATTGTATCAAAGTCTCAAAGGTTCTGCTTAGATATATTTAAACCTTTATATTATAAATATTTATTACAATTAAACATTTGTTATATTCGATTAAAATACATAAAAATATTATGTATGAGTGAAAATATTATTATATATTTATATATATAGATGTAAGTATAATAACGTTTTAATAAAATAATACCATATATTACACATGTGACTGCCCATTTTTTACCACATTTGCGTCTTAGGCAACGGTCAACTTGACGCTACAAATACTTTGAAGCGTTCTTCTTCTCCTTCTTTCTTCGTTGAAAGAAAGGAGAAGAGGAATGCTTCGAGGCATTTGTAGCGTCAAGTTGACCGCAGCCTTAAATACATCATTATGTTAACAATAAGAAAAAGACGTGATTCCATGACGTCAAAATACGATACATTTCATGACGTCAAGATTTTATAACATTAAACCGAAATTTTCAAGTCATAAAGGCGTCAACTCATGACGTCAAGAGTAGTCAGTGAAGAACCAATTTAAAATGACGTCAAAATGATGTGAGCTTGTTACCTGGGTAATAAGATAATCGTCACTTTATGACTGAAATGTGACATTGCAATGACGTCACATTATGACGTCAATATAAGGTCAATGTAAAAAAATCGATCATTTTGACGACACATGACCAAAAATGACCAGTTTGAACGTCAAAATGACGTGTGCTTGCTACTTCGGGCCTCGGGCCCCCTGCAGGGGGCGGAATCCACGCAAACACTTTTCATACATGTGTGAAAAATAAAAGAAAGCTGTAAGAAAATAACATTCTAAGACATTCTTAGTGTTTTCTCCGATCTTAGTTTTATACCTTATTGTCAGATTGACTTTTTTTGTACATTATTATATTTCTAGTATATAAATATATTTAAGATATTAAATATAAAAAGTTGTATTAATATATATACTTTTACATTTTTAATTAATTTTATAACTTTATTCTATCAATTATTTAATTGGTAACACGAGAATATTATATACGATCGTTATAATATGTAATCAAATAATTAAACTAAATCGCCAAATACGATCCGCGCTGAATCTTGGTAGCCAATATAATATATATTTTTTGTGTATTACACATATCTTTTCCAACATTAGTTAAACTGAGCGCCAACTAGATTTGTCAAACTTATAACACAGTTCCCGTTGAAGTCGATTTAATTACAGGGAGAAAATCCCCTTTCTCCCCATAATTAAATCGATTTGATGTAACCATCTAAATAACTGTAAAGAACTGTATTAATAATGCAAATGTCGAAGCGCATATAAATGAGTCGTATCATTACTCTTATACTTGGTAAAATTACTTGCCTTGCTTTGCTTCCTCGAAAAGATCACACTTTATTAACGTCAAACGCTTCTGGAAATCGTAGCAAAGAGGCTTATATAAATGGAAAGTAGCACTTGTCTCGACTAGTAGAATCGTTACTGTCGCCATAAGAGCTTGCAACGCTTAACAAGTAAGTACGCAAAAAAGAAAACGTAAAAAAAAGATAACAAAAAATATCCATTGATGCAATTAGATTATCTGTATACAAAAATAATAAATGCTACTATAAAACTAGAAAGCGTTTTGCTATTTTGTGTACAAACATTTTTATTATCTTTTTCAAGAGACCTGAATTTTGAATTCTTAAACTAATTTTAACTATGTTTTCTGATAACGGTACTGTTATTTCTTTTATATTCTTTTGCATTCTTATATACAGATAGCGTTGCATAACTAATAATTTAATATTTTTTGTAATTATTTGTAAAAAGAATTCGACGACTTAGAATCAGTATACTTTTGATGTTCACAAGCTAGGTATATAAATCGCACCTTAATTAACTTGTGACTTGCTGACTCATTATGCTAATGAATTAGACATTTAACCAATATCGTTTACGTTCCGTAAAGCAGTTATTATTCTTTTGTGGAAGTTATGTAAAGCTAAATTCAGCTTTGAACGTGATACCCGGCGTTATTGCTTAATATGCCTGATCCACTTAATTAACATATTACGGTCACGTTAGCTGGTTTGACGCGGAGACACATTTTCACATTATACATTTGTTATACTTTGCGGTATTACGTCTACGCTTCTCTGATAACGCAAAACTGCGTTTCCGTGAATATAAGGTACGCACGTGCGTAAATTCTATTAAGGTATTGAACATTAAATTAAAATAGACCATTATATCTACCATTACTATATTTTGAAAAAGTATGTAACGTAAAATAATTTAGAACAGATTAGTATTTACTATATTATTATATAACAAATATATATTTTTTATTTTATCAAATTATAGTGCATTATTTTAGATAAAAAACTAAAATTATTTGCGTAAATTTAAGTTATGGATTGATATAATCTGAGAACGGATAATAGATACACTAAAAAGCAATTTTCATTTATTAAAGTGAATTTACAACAACAATATACGCAAAAGAGCTACTTCTTTCACGTGTAGGTTATCAGTAGAGAAAACCTCTCGATGATGTGTATGATAACCTTAAAATAATTATTTTATTTTTCCAGAATGCTAACGTACAAAATCATTTGCATTTGCGCCTTTGCGCTCATCGCGGCAGACGCCGCTGCCATTCAAGATTCAAATTCGAACGATAAAAAAATAAATTATCGGCTACCTAACCACACAAAACCGCTATCCTACGATCTTAAATTGAACCCGCACCTCACTCCGGACAACTTTGCATTTGATGGCGAAGTACATGTTAACATCGAGATCCTGAGCCAGACGAGAACTCTCACGCTGCATATGAAAAAACTGATAATAGACGAAAACGCAACTTTTCTGAAAGCCAACACTGACCTTTACTTTCCTACCTCATACAACAGTAACAACCTAACCGATTTATTGACTCTTGGTTTTGACAAGGAATTACCTGCTGGACATTATACTTTATATCTGAAATTTGCCGGTATACTAAACGACAAATCATATGGATTCTATCGCAGTTCTTACATCAATGACGCGGGAGATACAGTGTAAGTACAAAAAAAATTATTCTTTATATTACAATTTCTAAATTTATATATCGTACCCCGAGAAGAATACTATCACTACAACTCAAAGAAATTCGATTTTGAGTTAAACACATAAAAAGTATGCCTAAGGTGTTCCCTATACGTGCCATAACATATACTGTTACAAGTCTTTATGCAAAATTTACCGCATGGAAGCAGAAGTGTCTCAGAAGTTATTCTTTTTAAACCCATTGAGTTGCGGTCATTGGATAAATAGGGTCATAAGTGAATAAGTAAGTGAGTGTCGCAGTATTTCTACTGGAATAACGTCACAACTTGAAAATATTATCTTGATTTGTGACAGTCTTCTACTACAAGATAAGTACATTTTTTCCAGCAAATTCACTTGGCAACAGGTTTTCAAAAACAACTGAGAATAAAATTGCAATAATGACAGACATTAAAATTACAAAATTAGCAAAAATAGTCCTTAGACTATCTCATTTAAAGCATCTTTCTCTCAGCAAAATTACAAAAAAGAACTAATAAATAATAGAACACCAAAATCTGCCGCTGCTTATTTAGAACTACAATCAGCATACTTCAAAAAATTATTTATAGGAAACAAATAAAAAAATCAGATATTCAAGAACTTCTCTCAAAAACAATTATATTCCAATATCTTATCGTACTTTTTATGAGTCTTTTTTTTAATAATTTAATTAATTTACTAATAATTAACAATCTTTAATAATTATTTTTTTTTCCAAACGTTGTTTTAGTTTATTAATACTTCGTTATTTTGTTACGTTTATACTTATTTTATAGTACATTAATTGTCTCTTCCAAAGTGAAATTTATTTCATATTTTTTTTACTTTTAAAGCACAAGTTTAGTATTGCTGCAAGAACTATGACACACCTCAAAATACTACTTTACTCGAGGAGTGCTGAAAATCCTGAGTGAGAATTTTTTTTAGAATTATATCAGATTTCTTCAAGAAACAGTATAAATGTTATTATAACAAAATATTATAATTCTGATTGCGTTGGTTATCTCACAATTCAAAAAAATTGAATTAAATTTTTGTTTTTCCTTTCTCCTGAAAATTGTGAATTTTTGTGACAGTATTCTTCTCGGTGTGCGATATGGAAAATAATAAAAAATAAATAATAGTAACATGAAAAATAAACGCACAAAAATAATTTAGTGTCTTTAATGAGATATAATAAAAACTGAAATTTCCACAGATGGTTCGCCGGGACAAATTTTATGCCGACTTATGCGCGCGCTGCTTTTCCTTGTTGGGACGAGCCGGCATTAAAGGCCTCTTTTAAGATTGCCGTCAAACACCATCGCAATTGCACGGCCATCTCAAACATGCCGATTTCCGAAGAGTCAGAAATCGATGAGAGTGACGAAAAGATATGGACACATTTTGAAGAATCGCCCGTTATATCAACGTACCTAGTCAGCTTCCTGATCTCCGATCTTCATAAAATAAGTAATTCCGATGGCACCATCAACGTCTGGAGCAGATGCAACGTAATTTCCTCGACAAGTTTCATCCACGAAGTCGCCCAGAAAGCGGCGATCGAATTGAAACAATACACCAACAGTTCCGTTCGGTTGCCCAAAATCGATTACGTTGCTCTTCCTAACAGATCTGCTATTGCCATAGAAAGTTGGGGGCTTATCACCTACAGGTAATGTCATGATACATACGTTGGAACATCATAACACATACACAAAAGGATGAAGCATTGCAACACATTAAATATCTCGATGATATGACATCACGCAAACGCTTTGGACAAACTAAAAATCTATTTGTATATATAAAATCGTATTACATTAATTTTATACAATTAGGAATATTTAAAAAATACAGTATCTTGCAATAAACATTATTATTATTATTTTGCAATATTACGTCGTTATATAAAATACTGTATCTATAGAAATATTTTCAGACAGCACATGTCTAAAAGACATCTTTTAGACATGCTTTCTGGGTTCTCGGTCTTCGCTTTGATAATGTTTTATACTATTTTTAACTATTCTTAATTTTTAAAAAGTAAAGCATTTATTTCAACAAATAATATGTATGTGTGTGTTAGAACAATGTCTCATTACTCTAAAATACTTAATAAAATAATATTTCTACGTACATTCTGCGGGGGGTAACCTCGGGCAGTGGGTAGCCCCGGACATTATTGAAATTCAAGTATACCGCGTATCTATGGCCATTGTTTAAACATTCTAATATGCCCTCCTGCGTATCTCGACATATGCAGAATGTTTAAACAATGGCCATAGATACGCGGTATACTTGAATTTCAATAATGTCCGGGGCTACCCACTGCCCGGCGCTACCCTCATTCCCCTACATATATTATGATTATTATTTATAGGGAAGTCGGAGTACTGTGCAATGAAGATAGTCCAATCGATGCATTGTATACAACTGCAGCAGCCAATATCATACATCAATCGAGCCATCAATGGCTCGGCAATGTTGTTAGTCCTTCCTGGTGGACTGATATATGGCTGAATACAGGACTTGCTGAATATTTCAAACAGTACATTGCTGATAAGGTAGAAATTTGATAATAAAGTTCACAAATGTATTTTATTTTATACTAGACATCACAGACGCGCGCTACGCGCGCGCAGTTTATTTTTAATATTTTACTGTTACATTAGCCGCCGCACACGACTGTGAAAATATGCCATGACCATCAGTCATCAACATTGTTTCAATGATATACAGTGGGAGCTTTCCAGCAAGCAACACAAGTCGACACAGACATTGTTCTATCTTTTTTTTTGGCAATAAGTAACAAAGATAAAACGAGGCGCTTGTGTGTCGACTTGTGTCGCTTGCTGGAAAGCTCTTACAATTAGTATACACATCTATCACATAATACACTTAAATATACATAAATATTTAAAGCATTAAATAAACTACTTATATTTAGATATATAAAAATTGGCGAGTTATGGACCACTTACGTTCGACAACACTGAATTCAATACTTCTTATGGACAATTTTGAATACGCACAACCACTTAATTTAGAGCCCAATACTATTGAAGAAATTAATTCAAAATTCAAAATATATAACAGTCTCAAAGGTAACAATATTTCTTTAATTAACGAACAAAGACTTACTTACTCAAAATCAGAGCTTGCAAAAAGGTCGCAGATCTTTAAGAAATATGATTATTATTTCAGCTTCTCAGCTTTTACGAATGCTTTCACATTGCCTCTCCGATGAGGTATTCCATGCCGGACTCGTCAAATATCTTAATAAGCAGTTAGTAAAATGTTACACATGTTTTTATAAAAATAAATTATTATATATTTACATTATATTTACAGAGTAAATATACTTTTAATCATTTTATATTAAATTACTATTATTTTAGTATTAATGGAAGCCATAACAAAACTAACAATCTTCTAATATATTGTAATAAGTGTTATAAAAATTTGTAACATTTATTATATATAATATATTATATTATAACTTATAATGTATAATGCAAAATGCGTTGTACATTAAAATGCTATGTATATGTATTATGGCTTCTTATGTACTAATTGAGTCTCATAAAATTTCATAAAAATTATAATAAATAACGCTAAAAATAACGCTATAGATGTTGAATTTTCTTTAAACTCAACATTTATATATATAAAATAAATTATTAGCAAGTATGGCGTAGCCAAGCCTGAAGACTTATGGGACGCTTTGCAAGATGCATTTAAAGAATCAGCAGTACAGAACAAATTCAATATCCAGGACGTGATGAACACCTGGATAGGACAAAAAGGAAACCCTCTTATAACAGTAACCAGAGATCAACATACTGGAAAGACGAAGATCACACAGGAATACTTTCAACCAAAATATTTTGAAAATATGAGTACACGTCAAAATACCAATAATGCAGACAGTGCAAAAAGGTGGTGGGTTCCAATAAATTTTGCAACTCGCAACAATCCGGATTTCTCGTCAACTTTAGCTACGCACTGGTTGTCACCAGAAGCTGAGGAGCTCGTGATCGATGGTATCGACCCGCAAGATTGGATCATTGTGAACATTCAACAAACTGGTAAGATTTTATATAGATGTATAGTATATGTCTTTATATAAATCTTTATAAGCCATCTGTTATCATTTTTATAAGTACGTTTGCAGAAATAATGAATTTAAGCACACTAGATATTGATTTAAACAATATTTGATAACATTATATTTAAACTAAAATTATATTAATAATTGCAGGTTTCTATCGTGTAAATTATGACACAACAAATTGGTTGAAAATTGCCGATTATCTGGATTCTGAGAATTACACAAAAATTCATGTACTGAATCGCGCAAAATTAATTAACGACGCGAATTACCTTATGTTCACGGACAAATTAGATCCCAGAATTTTCATGGAAGTCACAAAATATTTGAGACGTGAAACGGATTACATAGTGTGGTATTCGTTGTTTGAATTTTTGGGAGATTTAGCCAAAATATTTGCTTACAATGGAGGAGGTGAATTGCTTAAGGTAAATTATAATTTACATATCATAAAATCTTTGTGTAAAAATTACAGAAAAAAATGTTTCAGACGACATTACACAGAAGATTTTAAAAAATCATTTTTTCATTGTTTTACAGCCATTTTAAATTTTCAAACGCTCTATATATATTGCAATTTATACTACAAATATATTACAAAATTAATTAAATTTATACAATTATAGCCGTACATCTTGGACTTGATGAATAATGTAGTAGAAACTGTAATGCAGTTTCACCCGAATGAAGATTATTTCACAAAGTTGAAAAGAGAAGTTATATTTGAAGGTGCATGCGCTGTCGATCATCCTACGTGTCTACATGAAACCTATAAACAATTAACTGTTTATTTAAAAAATCCAACTGTGTTCACAAATAGGTAAATATAAAATATTTTACATTTATAAAAAGAAAGACTAAATATTTATCTACTAAAAGTAAATGATATTGAAAGCACTCCTTTTGTATACAATATTCTTAAAAATTCTGCTTTAGAACTTCGTTCCCAGAGAAAAGTTTGACATTCTGTAATGGCATAAAGCAAGCGAATGAAACTATTTGGAATAAACTGCTGTATATGTACAACACGAACATGGCTGGACCCACATTATACTCCCTTGGATGCTCTAAAAACCGGACTATTATTGAGAAATTTCTAAATATGACCATATCAGAAGAGTCATCACCAATCATGAAGAGTGATATTCATCGTATTATAGACTCGATATTAAGAGGAGATTTTCCAAATATTGATATGGTGATAGATTTTATTGCAAATCATTGGGATAAACTTATAACTAGGTAGTAATTTTACATTTGATTTCGCACTCGCGATAAATGCGCATATTTTTCACAGATTTATGTGGCTAACGCACTGAATTTTTTATTACAGAGTTGACGATCCTGAAAATTTGTTATACGATCTTAGTTGGAGTGTTGTATCCAGAAAGCAAGTCCAAAAGGTATAGATTTTGCAGACAAGCAAAGAAATATAAACAATACATAATGTTATATACATGGTGATCTATTTTAAATGCCCACTTCAAATATTTCTTGATCAATACATTTTAAAGAAAAAGATTTCTGCATTTTAAAAATAAAAGTTGGAGTGTTCAAAGGGGACCAATAGACTCTCTTATTAGGTTTTGGGTCCGAGATTCGTATTGCGCCTTCTGTAAATTGGGTCACTCTGTATAAACAAATTTCTATTTTAAAGAAATTTATATATTTAAAAAATAATATAATACATTTTTTTATTGCATGGAATTGTACATTTAGAATAATATATGTTTTATATGCTAAAATAATATACTTAAAATATTTTTTTCAGTTACGAGCACTTGTAGATAAGCTTGGAATAAAAGAACCACAAGGCCTATTAAAATTCAAAGAGCAACATATGGAACTGATGGAGACAATAGTAAACAAAATTCGTTTGTGGTTAGAACATAAAAGTTCAAACCCACTTACGAATACTACATTACAATGAATTCAATATCTCTTTATCGATAACTTCCACCAATTTACAGTATGAAGATTTCACCATAATATGAAGAATCGAGTCAACAGAAATTGTTGTAATTTTTACTAATAATATTATGAATCATTATGTATCAGAATGCAAAGCGATAAAAAATCGGTTTATAGAATTAGGTAAGAATAATAAAGAAAGATTAGAGAGGCTTTGGAATGATGAAATGGGCATCATCAAGGAGAAGATATTGGTGAGATTATATAGAGAACGGTCAGCGTTAGAGAAAGAAGAACGAAAAAGAAGGTTGGATTAAAACATAGAAGGTAAAGGTCAATGTGTATCAATATGTGCAATAGTTACTTGTAAGTTAGGATAGTAGTGTATGAATGGAAGGATGCATGATTAAGGTTATTTGTAAACCAAGTCCACTTCTTGGCTATGTAGCTGAAGTTAACAGTATACTAATAATATTATGTAAATAAAATTTGTGTAGAATAAGCAAAATAATTAGATGCAAATATTTAAATACCTACATGCATCTAAATTATTCAAACAAATCGGTCAATCATTAAAAACAGCTAGTATTAATTATATGTTATGTAAAATATTATGTGCATTATTGATGTAAAAATATTATGAACAGATAATATACATGCAATTAACACATAAGAAAAGTATACATACATATAATTATATAGAAATAATAATCGCATACTCTTACAGAAATTTAATACTGTAAGTGATTATTTGATTAATAATTAAATATACTTATTTTGAGTGTAAAAAGCACTGTTAAAAATACTGTTAAAAACACTGTTAAATTTCTGTAAGAGTATACGCATCTTTTATTTATTTTTATGAAACAAGTAAGTAGGTACAACTCTTGCAGAAATGTATCAATATTTCATTAATTTAATTTTCTAGTGCAAGTAGTTAAATCTTATATGTGTTCAAAGTATCAAGAAATGAAGTTAATATATATTTATAAATATATATTATAATAATAAAAATCTGCATTTATTTTTATTAAACTATTATCTTATTTTAGATTTATGTATTTTCTAACAAACACTTAATCACTTTGCTGGAAAAGTCACAACTAATTGTAAGTAATTAAGTTTTATATATTTTTTTATTATATTCCCTTGTCATTATCGGTTAAGATATCTCTTTATCGTAATATATATAGTATCGTAATATATAGTAAGAAGTATTATATTGTGCTGAATGCAACTCCACATTTACACTTATATTATAGAGGTTAACAGAGATTATCGCAAGTGTTTACCTTACATCGATAGTCAGCAAAAAAAAATTACTGGTGGTCATTCGCGACGTTAAACACGTTATATAAACAAGTACATAGATAACAGATAAAAGAAGAATACCGACTATGAGAAGCAGGCATTTCTGATGAAAATCAATTCTTTAAGCTTTAAGGCGTTACTGGAGTTACCGGCAGAACCTAATTTTCGCATACGTGCCATTTTTTATTGATTTTAAAATTATAAATCTTTTTTCAGGATTAAAGTATAAATCATGTAAACGGAGAAAGGATGAGTCAACTTTACGTAAAAAAAAAAATCTTTATTAAAAATTATATACTTTTATAATTTTTTTTCTTCAGAAAAAAATTTATAATTTTATAGAATCAGTAAAAAATTACACTGCACGCAAAAATTACATTTTGTCGGTGAAACAGTAGACGATTCCCAGCATCACCTTAAAAACAAAAGTAGGTGTACAAAAATGTACGTCGTGTAAATGCAAATCGATATTCATAACAGTCTGTTCAAACGTTAACATAATTATCGTTTAGATGACGTTACTCTGTAAAGATATTAATGAATAATTTAACATATTTTAAGAAAACATTTTTTTGTTAACTGAAAACTTTACTCAAAATCGCTTTACTCAAAATTTGCGTTATTTTATTTTAGAGAACATAAATTATAACAATAAAATATTTGACACAACTTGTGTAATATATTTTTGAAATAATACTCCCACTAATTAAAAAAAATTAGTAATATTTAAAATTTATGGACACGCACGATAAATAATATCTAAATAATATATTATTTTTTAATAATATTTTCTTTATATAGTACAGAAAAACGATTTAATTAGATTAATTAGATGATTTTTAAGGCGAAGACATGTTGCTTAAAAAATAACTTTTTTATAAGATTGCTGTCAAATTATTATTATTATTATTATTATATTTTTAATTATTATATTCTCTGCATTATTAATTATTTCAAATAATTATTATAATTTAACCTCTGTTATATTTTTTCAATGAGAGTTACTTTATTTACTTTCATCTTTAGATATATCTTTCTCTTACTAGCCACTTGAAAGATGCTATTCTAAAAGGCAAAAAATAGCACAGTTGATGACCTATGCAGGAACTGTAGCAACACAGTCAAGCGATAATATCTTTTAAAGATATTTTCTCATAACTAAGCATATATGCGGTATGTAAATGTCGCAACGTTCCAAATGTTATATGCGAGCAGATGATCGTTTTATCAGTCTTTTAGAAATAAACGCTCAGAATCGTTGCATTTGTAATTACGTTATGGCGATCGTCAAAAGTCTGTTGACAGTAATCTTATTATTTGTCGTCAGTCAAGGCGTTCCTCTTCAAGATAACGAAGCAGCGGATAATAAACCAGTGGAAAATTCCGAGGAGAATCAATTTCGTCTACCAAAGTACGTCGTACCTATTCATTACAATGTAAAATTAATACCTCATATTGTAGATGGTAATTTCACCACTAATGGCGAAACGAGCATCGATATCGAAGTGCGCGAACCGACGAACGCTATCGCACTCCACACCGTAAAACTCACAATAGACGAATCGCTGACGAAGATAACTCGCAAAGGCGTAGACGACGAGAATTCTAAATCGGAGTATGCCCCAAAGCAGCATGAATATAATGGACAAACACAAATTTTGACTCTACGATTTGAGGAGTCGCTAGATGTTGGAGCTTACACGCTGCATATTAATTTCACAGGCGTGATACTCCCGCACACGGAGCCACGTGGATTTTACAGAAGTTTTTATACCGACGACAATGGAACCGAGGTGTAAGTAATTGTTCTAAAAAGTGATTTAAATGATTAATAATTTATAAATATTTAATTATTTCGCCTGTCTCTAATTAGTCAATTACCACAAGTCCTATCGCTTTCTCGCAATATAATAGCATAATAATTTATACATCAACACAGAGATCTTATGTTCGTAAATTGAAGCGAACGATATATAATAAATTTACAGATGGCTAGCAACAACACATTTTCAACCAACCTCTGCGCGACAAGCGTTTCCGTGTTGGGACGAACCTGCCATAAAAGCGACCTTCAAATTTTCCATAAAGCACTATCCTAATTACACAGCGTTATCGAATATGCCGTCCACGCGATCGGAAATCGATGCGGTCGACGGAAAATTATGGACACACTTCGAGGCAACTCCTATCATGTCTACCAACTTATTAGGATTTGTGATCGCTGATTATGATTACATCTCGAATTTGGATGGCACCATTAAAATATGGGCCCCAAAACACCTTCTTCCTTATGTCGCACATTCTCTCGATATTATCGAGAAGGCAACACAGAAGCTAGAAGAATTCACCAATAGCACTGTTCGTGTGCCGAAAATGGATCATGTTAGCATTCCACATTATTCAAGTAGAGCCACTGAGAACTGGGGCGTAATCGTCTATAAGTGAGTACAAATATATTTTTCATTAAGGAAAATAATTCCGAATTCTTAATTATAAAAATAAACGTTTATGTAATTATATAGTCAGAGTGCACAGTGCGAGTGGGGGAGATTTCTTAATTCCATATTACACACAGTAATTTAGCTATAGATTAATTAAGTCGTTTAAATCAAAATTAGCGCACAAAAAATTAATTTTTATAATTGTATTAATTTTTATAAATATAATATTATTGATTATCTATACTATTATATAAAATCCTTACGGGTGGTGTATGTTTGAACGTTAATAACTTGAAAACTATAAGTTTTTAAGTTAAAAACGTTCAAACATACACTACACCTAAAAATTAGAAAAATAAAAAAAAAACGTTATTAACTTAAAAACTATTGGACCGAATTTATATTAGAACCATATAAAATAGGGGTAGAATTTTCCGGCGAGTGCTATAGAGTGTATAGTTTTTCGTTATCTATTTTCTGGAAACCCATTTAAAAAAATTTTTAATTCTTACAAGTGTGGTGTATGTTTGAACGTTTTTAACTTAAAAACTATTGGACCGAATTTGTATTAGAACCATATAAAATAGGGGTAAAATTTTCCGGGGAGTGCTATAGAGTGTATAGTTTTTCGTTACCGATTTTCTGGAAACCGGTTTTTCTAATTTTTTTAATTCTTACGCGAAATAATTGACCGAATCTCGGAGAGGGAGAGGGAGAGGGAGAGGGGGAGAGAGAGAGAGAGAGAGAGAGAGAGAGAGAGAGAGAGAGACTATTGAGCGAGATTATTTGCGTGTATTATTACACATGTCCTCCGGGGCGAAGCCCGGGTAACCAGCTAGTATTTTATAAAAACACACACGCAACTCTCTCTCTCTCTCTCTCTCTCTCTCTCAATCTCTTTATCTATATTGGACTTTTACGATTATCAAAATAAATACTTTAATTATGATCCAATAATCAAAAAATGTTTAATTAAAAGAAGGAAAAGATAAAGAAATATAATATCTGCATAATATATCACAAAATATTCTTGACAATTATTTATTGGCTTACATTATAATAGTATAACAACTACATTTTATGGAATTTCTTTTTTAATATATATTATCTATTTGTACGTGAAAATTTGAAGACAGGGCATACTTGAAAACAAGAACTCATATCCGATTAGCAATAAAATAGGTGATGTTATGACAATCACTCACGAATTAGCGCATCAATGGTTCGGAAATTTAGTTAGCCCAATTTGGTGGAAGTATCTTTGGTTAAGCGAAGGCATATCAACTTATCTGAAATACTATATTACTGACAAGGTACCAGCAAATTGTATAATATAATTGGAACATACATATATTCATTTTTTCATAATATTGGTTTTCTCAGTTTCTCAGAGAAAAGCGATTGATGGATTTTATTGTAGTGACTGAAGAAGAATCTTTGCTAAATATAGCTTTATTTTCTTCTGAACCGATTCACATAAACATTACTAGTCATCTTAATGTTCGTGATGTGTATTCTATCAACACGTATGTAAAAGGCAAGAAATTTTTAGACATTGTCTATTATACTACTTAAGTATAAAAATAGTTATAAAATTGTTACAATAATATTTTGGCTAACAGGAGATCTTATTGTATAACTTAAATGCAATAGAATAAAGTAAAGAGATCTATATATTTCTATTAAAACTATAAAAAATACATGTGTAACATAAAAATTTGTTTAAGTCAAGTAATCTATTTAATTGTTAAATACTTAGAATAAAATTATATAACAATAAATTAGACTAAAAATATAAATTAATATAAATATAACTTTACTTTATACTGTGTATTAATTTGCTTTTCTAAAAAATATGTATATAATTTATATTTTAATATATATTTCGCTTTTCACCTTTCAGCTGCTTTTTTATTACGAATGGCATCGCATTTTTTGAGAGAAGATGTGTTTCGAAACGGTTTGATACGATATCTTCAAAAACAGTTAGTAAAACCAAAAAATTTTGAGACATTTATTATTTTATTATAATCTTTTCTTTTATGTAAAAAAATTAATCTATAACAAATTAGATGTTAAAAGTATCAACAATTTTGAAATACACGCAAATCATGTTATTGCTTTCCAGTGAATATAGCAGCGCTACCCCAGATGATTTATGGGAAGCATTGCAAGACGCCCTCGATGAGTCAGATGTACCGCATGACGATTTTAAAGTGAAAGAAGTAATGGATACTTGGTTCGACCAGGCAAGGTATCCTCTCGTTACGGTCAATCGAGATTATGCTACAGGCGAAATTAAAATAAGCCAAGAAATAATTAAACACCAGACAATCGATAATAACGAGAACGAAGCATGGTGGATACCTTTAAACTTTGCAACGCAAAGTAACTTGGATTTTTCGTCTACATTGGCCACCCATTGGCTAAAGCCACACGATGTGGATGTGAAAATCGAAGGAATAGACACTAACGACTGGATTATTGTAAATAAACATCTAACAGGTAAACACATCATAATATATTTGTTAATCTTTTTGTTATTTTAAACTACATGCATCGTTTTTTTAATTATTATTAAAAAAGATTGTTGAGTAAATACATTATAGATTAGTTTCAAAATATTAAATAGATTATTTGATTAATCAATTATTTATGTTTTTATTCTTAAAAAGGATTTTATCGTGTAAATTACGATATAAACAATTGGAAACGAATCGCTGCCTTTCTTAATTCTGACAACTACGACAAGATCCCAGTTCTGAACCGTGTACAAATTTTCAACGATGCTTATTACATGATGATGAACGAACGGCTTGATCTCGCTACTTTCATTGAAATTATAAAATATTTGTCGCGCGAAACCGATGCCGCACCATGGTACACAGCATTCAACATTATTCAGAAATTAGATCACTACTTACGATTACCCGAAGCAGCAACGATCATCAAGGTAAAACACCTATAACAATCGATCACAATATTACTGAAAATAAATAATTTGATTTAATAAACTTAATAAAGAAAAATTAGGATTTTTATACTCTTTGATTCAATGAAATCTGTTGTTGTTAATTCTACCATTTAAAAAATTGTTAATTGTAACATTAAAAAAAAAGCAAGATAAAGAAAAGAATTTTCAAAACACATCTTTAATTTGTAAGTTGCTTAATTGCTATAAAATATTTCTTTTAGCCACATTTATCCAACTTGATGCATAAACTATTGGAGAATATTGATTTTGAAGAGAATCCTGATGATGATCTTTTAACTGCAAAAATTAGAACCAATCTGTATCATTATGTATGTACATTTGAACCTGTTAAATGTCCAGCAAAAATTACTGCTAAATTACTTGCATATGTGGAAAACCCAATCGCAAACCGGTAAGTTATATTAAAATAAGATACATGCGTTTGAGAAAAATTGTTTTATTTGAAATTATCAGATTATCAGATGTTCGATAGATGTACGATAGATGGCAATGCCAATTTTCATGCAACCAGTAAAAAAGAAACAATTTATTCATAAAATACTATCAGATTCTGAATCATTACTTTTAGATGTTTAATCCAACAAACTTTTGTCTATAAATTTTTGTTCGATTTTCAGTGATATCTAATATTAATTCTATCAATTTAACGTATATTTTGCATAATAACGTTGTTTATAAATTAACATATACATATAGTTATTAATACTGTTCAATTTCGACTAGAATATAACTATTTTATTAAGCAAAGGGATTACATAAATTATAATTTAATCTGCTAAGCAAATTAAAAGCATTTAATAAAATAATAATAAAAATAATAATAATTTTTTTATAGCTGCATTATATTCTATTAAAAAACAATAATATAAAATAGCAATATTTCTTAATGTATAAATTTTTAACCAAATAATTTTTTATTGTTCTAATTTCAATATTAGACCATTACCCAATCAGAAGTCCATGTTTTGCTTTGGCCTGATGAAGGCAAATGAGTCTGTCTGGGATCAGTTTTTACAAGTAGAACATCAACAGAAAACATCAGAATCTCATACGTTTCTTGGTTGTTCGGAGAATTTGCACATCATCGAAAAGCATTTAAATTCTCTTTCTGGTGATATGGACTATCATAGAATCTTCTATAACATAATCGCTAATTTGCCAAATGTAGATACAACAATTGAATTTTTCATTAATAATTACGAGAAATTTATTGAACAGTAAGTACAATTATGTTGTGTTACTTAAGATTATTTAAATTGTATATTGTGAGTAATAGAATCATTACATTATAATTATATTAATATAAAATAGAATAATTTAAATATATAAATACTTTCTACTCATGAAAATTACACCAATATTTATCTCCTAAGATATATATTAATGCAATCATATTTAATAATAATAAAACTATTTTGTAATGTATTTTACAGTCAGTTTATCAATATTTCATTTCTTCTTGAGGATATAATCATGAAAAGTTTCAGGGAAGGTCAAATTAACAAGGTTAGATAATATTATTATTTAACATTCACATATATGTACATAGTTTGTTTCTTTATGGTCGTTATCTGCAATTATAAAATATTATTTTTTGTTACAGATAAAAGCATTTGCCGAACAACATATGATCGATATACAAAAGCATTTACAGGCTAGAGAAGAAATGCTAGTCAAAATGAAAGATAATTTATCAAAAGTTCATAGCATTTTGGAAAACAGACAGTCCACCGACCTATGAGACATATAAGACAATAATATTGTAATCAGATATAATTCATGTTTAATAACATAAATATACAAATTATAAATATATATTATAAAAAGTGAATAAAATTATTTTAACGTATGTAACGTTAGTTGTATGTTACACATTAAAATATTATTGAAACGTTCTTAATAATTCATAATTTGTCCAACATTATTTTTAGGATTTAAATAATTTTAAATACTAGAATTTTAAAATATACATTATTTTTATATTAATTCGATTTTTATATATCAGTTCATCATTTTTATATTAATTCAAATAATAAAATAAAATTATAGATATAATATATTTTCATCAAATAATTTCATTAAATTATTACATAACTGCGTTTTATATTGACATTTTTTTAAATTGTTTATATACATATATATCTATTCGTATCTATAACAATGGACATAGAATTCGATAATTTGGCATTTCACAATATCGTTGAGCAGATAAGATATAACATTGATTTACACAGATTATGACGTCTGTAGAGTTTTATTATAAAATTCTAAATAAAAAGAATTTGAAATAAAATGTCGCATTATATGTTGCAAGCAGAATCATAAAATTTTAGGTTATTATATAAATGTGCATAAATGTTTTACGATATATAAATAGCACATTCATAACATAAGGATGTATAATATAAATATATTTATAACATTTATCATAATTCTGAAGGTTTATTATAATTTCTTATAGATAATACTTGCTTGCATATTGTTATTAGACACGTAATAAATAAATGTAAAATATTTTATCTCTTTTTTTAATTTCCATAATTTATTAATGTTAATATATATTTACCCTATTTTTTTGTTAAAATATATTTTTTATGTATATTTGTTATAAATTATGTTTTATCGAGAAATATGGTATATTCCATCTATTTGACATTGGAAAAGATATAATTTACGCAACTCTTTCAGATGTTATTATTTGTCAGTTATTATTTAGATATCAAAGTATAGATATTAAATAATCAGCGCAATTGCGACAATTATTAATTAATTCTCTAACTTTTCATAAAATCAAATACACATATAAAGTTTAATACTTTCTTTGCTAAAACTTTCTTTGCCTAAAGCGTAATGTATTATAGCTGAAAAAAAATGCAATTTGATTAATATTCAAGAATATCAGATAATTGATATCCAAGATTGTTTTGTTTAAAGGTCGCGAAATAAACATCTATAATCGTTATCTTTTTAAATACTTGTGTTTAAATACTTATGTTTAAAAACGATTTTTAAATATAAGAATCACAAAAAGTCACGTTAACATATAACAAACTTGTAAGAAAAAATTGTATAAAGACTATAGATGGAGCAATTTATTCGCGCTATTTATATAGAGTGCAACAAAAAGGTTGTCCGTTACTTTAAGGGTGAATAGTATATCAAAATAATGAAAGAAATTCCTATAATCAACATAGGTCTGTAAATGATCTCTTACCGAGTTATGGGCATTACAACTTTTGAGCTTAAATTCGGCTTATTAATGGACAAAATATGTTTTAAGTTGTCAAAATACAAAAATTAAAGAAGATGTTCGTCTCCTCATGTTCGTCCTAACATGTTCAACAATACCAGGCGTATTACGTATTTCTGCACATCTTGTGCACGTTGGTACCGAACTGAACAAACCGAACAATATATTATTCATGCAAAGATGCCATTTTCAACATCTTCTTTAATTTTTGTACGTATTTTTACATCCTGTATACTTATCGTATACTGATAATCGCAATTTATTTACTTGATAATTATAATAACACATTGGTTGGACTTCTGAGTTATATATATTTTAAACACGAAAGAAAGATTGCTTTAAATACACTTAAAAGAATTAGATTATTCTAAATGTGCTATATTCCACTATCAAATATTGCGAATGTGTTGACATTCCTTTATAATATACTCTATTCTATAAAAAGATGTGTTATTTGTCAGACTTTTTTATCATCTCAAAGACAATGATCAATAAGCGCAGATTTTAATCATAGAACATAATGTAAAACTTGATTCGCGTGTTTGTTCAAATGTGATTGTTAAAAATATTACATTAGAGTTTTGCAATTATCAACAAAACAATTGCAACACTTTAATACAATCACATAATTTGTTTCATGCAATCGAACGGTTTTCCCGGCTTGCACGTCATAATCCACTATCAATTATTTCAAAACTTTGTTTTTTTATAACCTGTTATAAATGGTTTTATATGGTATTAAGTGTAATTTGATAAAATAAATTATGTGTATTACGTGGAAACTTTATCATTAATCTAGATTATCGCTGTAGATTAATTGGTTAATAGTCTGTCGCAAACAGTTGTAGTGATCCAATTAGTAATAAATGTCTTAAGCTCTAATCGATAACTTCTCTCAAGTAACTTTTTTTCCTCCGTATCTGTAATTATTGATTCGCACTAGCGCGTGACGCTAGCTTTTGTGCAAGCAAAGATACATGTGATAACATGGTTTTATATGAAAAAAAAATTATACCATCGTCATTGACCAATCTGTGATAAGATATCGATAATATGTTATAGGTAATCTCAACAAGGTAACGAAGAGCAAAACGCATTTAACAATCTCTCATTCGATCGAGAATTGTTCGCGCGACATGTTCATTTAGATACGTACTGTGAAAATCGGATACATTGATTGCCCGCGATAGACGTGTGACCAACTCTCTTTCTGTAACAAGCTTTTAGTCTAAACGTGAAATTGAAATATTAAGAAAAGTGAAATAATTATTCTTATACGCGGTATTTGTGAATATAATAAACTTCTACTGTACCAGATAGAGATACGGACATTTATTACATTGTGAAGTAAATTATAAAGCAGCCATGAGAAAACGACAATATTAGTCATAGCGAAAAAAAAACCTTTAGTGAAGGTAAGTGCTAATTTCTAAATATTCTTCAATTTTCAAAAAAGCATCGTGTTAATGACGTACAAGTTTATATAAGAAATATTAAAAGCGTTGAATCTTATAAGCAACATTTTCTACTCGATTCAATGTCTGTATATACCTTTTACAATTAGAGGTAAAGGATGGTATCTCTATTATTATGAATTGAGAGAAAACAAGGTTTAAAGTTTTAAATAAAAAAATACTATATCTTTTTAGATATAAAATAAATGTAACAACTTGATTTATTAAAGAAAGGTTACCCGGCCAATATTCGAGCAAAAAGAATTTTTAAATATTAGTTTATAGAATTGAAATTTAATAAAAATAAATATGTATATAAAGACAATTATTTACGTTTCGACCTACCTGGTCTTTATCGGAACGTTCTAATCGATAAAATTACATTAAAAGAAATAAATCACGCAAAAATATATATACCTAAAGTTATAAAGTTATAGTCAAAAATGCCTTGTTAGAGTCAAACACACGTGGTCAAAAAATGAATATTTCAGATTGCATTCCAGTGGCGCGACTCTCCCGAAAGCCTATACGGCCTTCCCAAAATCCACAAAAAAGATATCCCTCTTAGAATTATTGTATCCTCAGTTAATACTGTCGTTCATTCTCTAGCAGCTTCCCTACAAAAAATCCTCACCAATAGTTTTCCAAAACCTGCAAGTTACGTCAACAAGTTTTCACTTGTGCAACGATCTCTCAAAAATAAAACTCAACGATTCACAATCAGATGCGCTGGTGTCGCTTGATGTCATTTTATTATTTACGAACGTTCCTTTGGATCTTGCTATCGAGAACATAATTAAAAGGTGGGAATTTATTAAACCTAACACCAAGATACCACGCGATGAATTCATTTCTGCCGTAAAATTCATTATGTCCTCAACTTATTTTTTGTTTAACAACAAAATCTCTCAACATACGGATCATCTATGGGATCTCCGCTATCTCTAATCGTAGCAGATCTGGAGGAACGAGTAATTTATTCTCTGTATCTTAATTTACGGTTAGGTTAGATTATTTTAACAAAAACTGGAGATATGATTTTTTACCTCTAAAATACAGATACCTATATAGACGTAAAATACTTTTTTTTTTTAATTTTTTTTTAATTTTTTATTATACTCTTTTTATTAAATTTTTTCTTCTGCGGTAAATAATTAAGACAAATTAATGCGTCTAAATAAACATGATACGACATGGATATTAATACTGTGTACTTAGTCGATTGTTAACTAAATAAAAAAAGTAATTTACATATACTCATATGACTCTATATTTATACAGTTTAAAGAGATCAAGAAGATTATTTACCTTTTTAATGATGATCTTACGGGAACATTTGTTGCTTTGCACCCTAATCACATTACTCAGTGGAAACGTAGCAGATAAATCTCCGTTTTATGATGGTAATTCTATTTATATTTTATATTTGATATATGTATATTTTATAACAATTTATCTAAAAAGTATTTATGAAAAAAAATTGAAATATATAAAATGTTCTAAAATGTATAAAATTATATATTTACGAATAACGCGCGTTTTCTTCAATATATATCTGATAAAATAAACATTCTTAATTTTATAAAAGTTATGGGCATAAAGGTTTATATTGTTACAAAATTAAATTAAATGCCACACTAGTAGAAAATTTCATATCTTTGTACATATGATGTATGCATCTTTAAATTGGTGCGATTAGATTCCTGATTACTTTATGTGAAATTATACAGGGTGTCCCGAGGTTTATCCAAATACTTAGCCAAACTACTGAAGCATATATTTTACAAGTAAAATTAAGAAAAAAAATGTTATATGAAGTTTTATTAGAAATGCTTTATTAGAAAGTTATAAACAAATATTGAAACGAAACATAAAATGTAGGTAATAACGGATTTTCCATTGTGCAAAATATGAATAAAACGATTTAGTAACGCATTTTAAAATGGCATTTCTTTGCCTGACAATAGAAGCTTGACATCGATGTCATGCAAAACTTATTACAGTAGATACCTTGAGAATTTTGTTGTATTTCAGTAATTGAATTATTAATTCGTTGCATTAAATCTTCATGTAAAGACACTTTTGTACTGTAAACCTTATTCCTTTTTTTTACGTTCCGCGTAAGTAAAAATCAAGAAGTGTTAAATCTGGCAATCTCAAATGCCAGAGAACGATTGTTACCTATTTCTTATTCCGTTTCAATATTTGTTTATAACTTTGTAATAAAGCATTTGTAGCCAAACATATAACATTTTTTTGTTTCCACTTGTAGAATGTGCTCTCACAGTTTGGCGGATAAATGATAAATCCTGGAACACACATATTGTATAACCAATTTTGTCAGTTTTGCGACATATTTTTTAAATCAATTGTTTTGTATATACAACTTTTTGAGATAACTTATACGTAACATATTCTTTAGGTACACTTGCGCAAAATGAAGATTTGTCACAAAATGACGAATCCATCTACTACAGATTACCAACAAACATTAAACCCATTTCGTACGATATCAAGCTGATTCCGAATTTAGATAATTTTACATTTACCGGCTACGTAAAAATTGAAGCTGTGGTAGAAAATCGAACTGACAAAGTTATACTACATGTGGGAAACCTCAAAATCGAATCAGCGAATGTTCAGACATACTTGCCTAATCCTGCGACTGTGTATGACAATGTTACTGAAAAATATACTATCAATCTCCCCAACATCGTCGAAAAGGGTAAAAGGCTAACAATTAGCATGGGGTATAATGGAGTCTTATCTGATAACATGATTGGATTTTATAGAAGTTCTTACTTCGACAAAAACGGACAGATTAAGTAAGTGATACGTCGATATGCAAATTTTTCATGACAAAAGAAATAAAAAATACTATATGAATATTATGATCACGAGTAAAATATCATGATGGTTCCTAATACGAATTTTTTTGCTTAAAACCATAGATGGCTAGCTGCAACACAGTTTCAAACAACACACGCGAGACATGCCTTCCCATGCTTCGACGAGCCGAGTTTTAAAGCAAAATTCACGATCCGTATAGCAAGAGACGACAAGTATAAGTGCCTCAGTAATATGAAATTGGAAAAATCTGAAAGACTGTAAGTGTCAAAAAACCGTGTAACTATCAATGTACTACTCTCCAGAATGAGCTTTTTAACTTGGCTGTTAGGTGAAAAAAATGCTTATGGGTCAAAAATGCTTTTGACACAAGAGTTAATAAAATTATTTAAAAAGTGCTTTCTGGGGGTTTATTGATTCGCTGAATCTCTAAAACTGAGATCAAAATGGCGGAAAAATTTATAAAAATTTTTATAAATTAATTTTTATAAATTTTTTGGCCGTCATATTAAATTTGTCATTTAAAATTAACAAATTTCAATTTTAAAACCGGAACCAGCGGCTTCAAAAATTTCTTCAAACTTTTTATGCAATTAAACTATATTTTGTATTTTTTGCTCATTATGTTGAATTCTTAAATTTTTATTTTGAATTTAAAATTAGCGGTTTTAAAAACTTTTGAATATAAATTTTTATGCAAATCAAACAATTTTTTGGATTTTTGGTCCACCAAGTTGAATCCGCCAAAATTTCGCAATTTTGATTTCAGATTTGCAGTCAGCTATCCCAAAAACTTAAAATAGGTTCTAATTACTCAGTTAAAAGTATCTTTTCTTGAATGAGCGATTTTTTTCATTATGTCCTGGCCAGTTTTTTTTGTGGATATTTTCGTCATTAAGAGAAGGGGTTAATGCATTCATGATACATTTGCCTTTAAGGAAACCGGGAGCCAAGATCTGGGATATCTTCAAGGAAAGCATCCCAATGTCCACATACTTAGTGGCCTTTGTCATTTCGGAATTCAGTTCTCTTGGAAGTGATTCATTTAAAGTATGGTCCAAACCGTCCACTATTAATCAGGCTGAATACGCTTTGACAATCGGCAAAAAAGCACTCGAACTATATCAGAAGAAATTTAACGAAAGTTATACCCTGGAAAAAACGGACATGGTGGCCGTACCTGACTTTGCAGCCGGGGCCATGGAAAATTGGGGATTGGTGACGTATCGCGAGAGTCGAATGCTGTACGACAAGAAAGAATCGTCGGCGACAGCGCAGCAGAGCGTGGCTTCCGTGATCGCTCACGAGCTCACGCACATGTGGTTCGGCAATTTGGTGACACCAGAATGGTGGAGCTACCTTTGGCTCAGCGAAGCGTTCGCCAGATACTATCAGTACTTCGGTACCGCGGAAGTAAGAGCAATATTCAGGACTTTTAGGCAACCTTCACACGTAAAATATAACGAAAATATAATTTTCAAAAGAAAATTTAAACTTAGATAATAAATTTGAGTCATTTTTCTTACAATTTTAATTTTACACGATTTACTTAATCATAAATTGATATTCTGAAAAATAAACGAATGATCTTGTTGATGTCCACAGCAATATCAATTCTTAATAAAAAATGTAAAAGAATCTTATTTTTGGCACATTTTTTCAACGCTTTTTACATCTTCGCAAAAATTGCATTAATAAATCTTGCTTTCTTTATGCTAATAAATAATTTTTATTTCGCATAGCTCGAACCAAAATGGAATATGGAAGATCAATTCGTGGTGGAGCAACATCAATCTGCATTAATCGCAGACGGTCTTGAGTCTTCTCTTCCAATGACTCGGGAGGTTTCTAGTAAATCGCATGTCGCGGGAATAGCAGATACTATTACCTACAACAAAGGAGCCAGTATTGTCCGTATGATGAACCTTGTGTTCGGAAATGATGTTTTCGAAGACGCATTACGCAGCTACATACAAAACAAGTAAATATTACAGCAGACTGTAATTATTTGTATTTTAAATACAATTAATTAATTGCTCAAAAATGCTCGATTTTAAGATATCTATATAATAATCTTTGAGAATAATACATTAGATAACTCATAAAAGCAACTAATGTAATATTAGTAAAAGAAACTAGTATTATTTTAATTAATAATATTAAATTTTTAATATTATTTTCATATTAAATTGACATCCTAACATTATTTGATAATGCAAGAAACTTATTTATTACTGTTTGATTATAAATATTGTATAAATTAAAGACATTTTAAATTACCGATCTTTTTATATGAAATCATATCTTTCTCTCGATACACAATCGAGAGCTTATGTTACAAACATAATATATTTTCTAGCAAAGAAAAAGGATTAGGTAATCCGGATGCTTTATGGATAGCGATAAAGAGTCAAACAGATAAATTAACGAATCCATGGCAAAAGATTGATGTAAAAAAAGAAATGGATACTTGGACTACAAAAGCCGGATATCCCGTTATATCAATCGCCATTAATGACAACGGAATATTTAATATTACTCAAGAACGTTTTCTTCTGAGAAACTTGTATAATACCACTACGGATATCACTTGGTCTGTCCCGCTCACGTTTGCTACACAAAGCAAATCAGATTTCACTAACACGATTCCAAAGTATTGGCTGACTACCAAAAAAAGCACCGCAAATCTCAAAGTTAACCCGGAAGATTGGGTCATATTCAACGTTCAATCATCGGGTTGGTACCGAACAGTGTTTTTAGTCACACAAGAAAAATTTACAAAACTATGTATTATAATAATATGTCTAATACGCGTTATTAGACAATTATCGTACGTTTTAATGATTAAATTGTTATTTATTGATAGGATAAATTATATTAAAATATATATATATATACTATATATTATATATTATATATATATATATATATATGTATATATATATTTTTTTTTTTTTAACAAAACGATAATTTTGCGTATATGTTGATAAAAACATTAAACAAAAACTTTTAGAATTAATATCATAAATTCTAGATAATTTATATATAAATATATTTTATATAAAAACTGATAAAATAATAATTTTGATATTTTTATTACAGGCTTTTATCGTGTAAATTATGACAAACGCGGATGGCAGAAAATTATCAATATCTTAAAAACCAAAAATCTGAATGAAATTCATGTACTAAATAGAGCCGCCATTGTAGACGATCTGTTAAATTTGGGTAGAGCAGGGTATCAAAATTACGATATGATTTTGGATGGATTACTTTATCTTCAAAGAGAAACAAATTACCTGCCCTTTAAAGCAGCATTCAATGGTTTGGAATATCTAAAGAAGCGATTTACTGGATATAATCTGGAACATTCCTTACTTAAGGTTTCGTTATTTTGTTTTCGTTAATTAAGTATACAACACAAATTTATACATAATTTAAAAACCAGACATGATCTTATGTCACTAGACTATCACTATCACTATCCACATTGTCTATCATATAAATGTTTTAAATTAATTTACAATTAATATTTTCTTTTTATAAAATTATTTAAATACACATACTTAAACAGTTAGAATTCCAAGATATTTATATAAATTCAAGTCATAAGAAAATAACAAATCTATTATATGTATATAATTTTATAACCCTATTCGTTTTATATTTCTAGATGTATGTTTTGTCTCTTATCGACAATATAAACGTTAAGATAGGATATGAAGATCGTGAAAAAGATGACAGGTTAACGGTTCTGTTACGACGAGAGGTGAATAATTGGCTCTGTAATTTCGACGATAACGAATGTGTAAGGATTTACACAGATAAATTTAAACAGTGGAAAGCAAAAAAAGCTAATTCCCGGTAAGAATATGCAAGCATTCTCTCAGTTCTATTGAAATCTCTACAGTGTACATATTATGTGACATACACAGTAAAATTCAAGTACTTACCCTCTAGTTTCTTTATGATATACATATAAACTTTTTGCTTTTATTTATCTTATAAAAAGTTAAAATATCCCAACTTTTACGTGTAATTAAAAAAATTGATTATAATTCTTAAAAAATAATTTATTATAGTCTAGCTAATGTCAGATTGTTTAATATTCAACAGTATCAAGCCAAATGAAAGAACCACAGCGTACTGCGTAGCCATAAGACATGGAACTTCTGATGACTGGGAATTTTTGTGGAAGGAATATTTTAATTCTAATCATGCGGCCGACCAGACAGTGATTCTAAACGCTTTGGGATGCAGTCAGAATAAAGCAATCCTAGAAAAGTAAGGTTTGATATACTGATATGAAAACAATGTTCAATATATATGTATATGAATACTTATAATATTTGTATAAAAAGTACTGTTGTTACAAGATAGCAAAATAAAGACACAACACTTATTGTAGATAATAAGCCATTTAGAAGTAGTTTAAACGTTTTCTAATTTGATGTATAAAATTAAAGACAAAATATTTACATTAATAATGTATTTATAAAAGAATTTAAATTTTTTAACACCAGTAAGTTTGGATTGTGTAATTGTAGCTATAATTTGGATAAAGGAAAATAGCGGTACGACATAATTATCATGCAGATATTGTATTGTGTAGTACATAATGTTTAAAAATTAATTATTATTATTTTTGTGCAGATATCTAAAATATGCCATTACCAGTTATGAAAAAAGTCGAATTCGTAAACAGGACAGCACGACTGTCTTCGCCGCCGTTTATAACTCTGGCCTGCTTGGCGCCGAATATGTTCTTGACTTTGTTGAAAAACATCACAAAGAAATGGAAGCATAGTAAGTCACCATTATAACATATAGTAATCGTGCGATGTATCAATATTAATTTACAAAGAAAAGTAGATGATGCAATTAATTATTATTCGAGACACATTTATAAATTAATGCAAAATATTAACATTGAACTAATGTATATTAATACAAATTACGCATAATTGCATAAAATATATTTCTTTAAATTCTTTTGGACTATACAAAATTTTAATTTAATTAACTACTTAAATAAATAATATCAACGGGTGCATATAAAAAAATTATTTCTTTGATTTACAAGTATGCTATTTTCTCTTTCAGTTACGGAGGACAGGGTACAATAGCCACAATCCTCGATGGAGCATCGCAGCGTCTCTCTACCATCGAATTAGTAAACAAATTTGAAAAACTCATAAACAACCATAAGGCGGACTTCGCGTCAATCCAAAAGTCTCTGGAGTCCTCTTTAAGAATCGCAAAGTACGAATTGCAATGGTATAGGAGCTATTCGCCATCTATAATTCGGTGGCTACAAGTACGTGACAACATCGCGCATCGCCTACCCACGAATATAAGTCCCAAAAGATATATCATTTCCGTCACGCCTTATCTCGAGACTGGGAATTTTACCGTCGACGGAAAGGTGACGATCGAAGCTGACGTTAAGCAACCGACAACTCAGATCACTTTGCACTCGTCGGAAATTACATATCAAGATATAAGCGTGAAGGCCAATCAGAAAGAAGTGAAGGTTCTTAAGAAGAAGTTAATAGACCGTTATGACTTCTGCGTGATTTATCTGGAACAAGAAGTAACCGCTGGAACGAAATTGACCATCGATATCAAATACACGAGTAATTTGAATCCGCCGGAGCATCGTGGCTTTTACAAAAGTTCTTACGTGAATGAGAAGGGAGAAACGAGGTAATGTTAAACATTATTGCTTTCACTTAAAATTTGCGTCATGTAAATTAGCAGTAAATACTTTCGAATCCTTTATGTTTTAAGGAACTTGTGCTTTCATAAAAATGCCGAAAAAAACTTTTAGAAACTAATGCATTTACTATCATTGCATTTATGTAATAATAATGTTTCAACAATCAACAATAATTTTATCTTAAATTTTCAATCGCCACTTTTATATCAAAAAAGTAAAAAGTAGAAAGAGATATAACATATAAAAAGTATAAAAAAATATTTTTTCTATAGCTCAAATTCTTGCATTAAAGATAATTAAATGTGAATTGCTTGACGTATTAGATGGCTCGCAGCCTCGCACTTAGAACCCGTTGGCGCCAGAAGAATGTTCCCTTGCTTTGATGAACCAGCGATGAAAGCAATCTTCACCGTTCAAGTTAGCGTGCCGTTAGATTACGAAGCCATCAGTAATACGATCTGGCGGGAGATAATAAGAGGGTATGTATAGATTCGAATATATTTCTTAAGGAGAATTTAATTGAATACTCTCTTTTTCACAACTTTTTAATCAATTGCAAATATTTTACTTTGGTATTATAATATTATTGTCCCTTCTTGTCTCTCCAACAAAAAGAATCAAATTTGATAATTTAATCTGATATACTTACAAGGGAACGGTTGGAAGTGTCCCTACCCGATTTGGATGCGCTTTGGATATGTTGTTGAGCATCAAAAAATATTAGACACGTATTTTTTTTGCGGCGTATCTCGACGTTTAAGGGTTGAAACAATTCCTCGAAAATAACGGACTTTATAATTTTTAGCTAATATCTTCGAAAATATAAGGCGTATGAAAAAGAGTTTTATACAAAAGGTTTATGGTCTTTTGTGCTCTTTACAATAGCGTAATCACATTTTTCAGATGTCAAATTTTTTAATTTAACCCCACACCCACCTATTATTTTTGTCGAGATACGCCGCTAAAAAAAAATACGTGTCTAATATTTTTTGATGCTCAACAACATATCCAAAGCGCATCCAAATCAGGTAGGGACACTTCCAACCGTTCCCTTGTTAGTATTTCTTGATACAAAAATATGCTTCAAAGATATTATATTTTAAATAGCGTAAACATGACTCTTAAACAAATATTACAGTGTTTACAATAGAGTGTACCATTTGCCATTGTGAGAGTAAAATTACATGATTTTTATAAATCTCATCGAATCGCAAAGATTAAAATCACACCTTAACAAATTGTTGCAGTGGTGATCGTCATTTGTACATTTTCTTTGACTCAGTACTGATGTCGACGTATCTAGTGGCACTTGTCGTTTCCGATTTTGAGTCTAAATCTGTAAAAGTGAAGGAAACTGAATTGGCTGTATACGCACGTCCCAACGCCATTAATCAAACCGATTACGCTTTATCCGTAATGTCTCCGTTGTTGAACTTCTTCGAGACCACGTACAAACAGAAATATCAGCTCAATAAGCTCTTTATGGCTGCTCTACCCGATTTCGGAGCGGGCGCGATGGAGAACTGGGGCCTTTTAACATACAAGGAACCGTATATGTTGTATGACGAGAATCACTCGCCGGTCACAAACAAGCAGGACATCAGAAACGTGATTGCTCATGAAATCTCTCATCAGTGGTTCGGAAATTTGGTCAGCCCTCTGTGGTGGAAGTATCTGTGGCTAAACGAGGGATTTGCCAGATACTTCGAATATCACGCTCCCGCTCGTGTACGTAACTGAAACACTCCATCGATGTAATGCCGATTGACAAACTCGCGAAATTTAAATCTTTCATACATCACCATTAATCTGGCGACAAGTTTTTAAGAAGAGAGTCTAAAATCTTTTTAGGTCACAAACATGAAAATTACACATATTTTTCTACTGTATATATGCAGATTAATATATATAAAGAAATAAATAATGAAATATAATAATGAATTAATATATATATAAAGAAATAAATATTGAAATAAGAGCGCTAGTTTAATAATAAATTTATTATTCGCATTTTAGGCATTTAACGACAAGACGTTGGAATCACAATTCGTGGTGAACGAAGTACATTCTGCTTTCAGAGCAGATAGTTCCAAATCTACACATCCCATGAGTCACGATGTAACAACTGTTCGTGAAATTCGAAGCATATTCGATACAATCACTTACGATAAAGGTGGTACCATATTGAGAATGGTCGAAAAAACATATGGAACTGTAGTATTCAACAACGCATTAATTGACTATCTTAATAAACGGTATGTAAAGATAATGTTTATCTTAGAGACTACAGCGATATTTCTTTTATTAGTTTATTTTATCAAAAGAATTAATTTTAATTAAGTAAGTGCAAGTGAAAGAATAAAAATTATTTGTGACATTTATTTAAAAATACGAGGAAATATAGTTCTAATTCTTAAGATACATAATGACTTTAAATTTTATCTTATGTCTAAACGGACATGTTTGTCAAGAAAAAGAAATCACTTCTTGTTTAATTTCTTAGGCAATACAACGTTGCCACGCCAGAAGATTTGTATGCATCACTTCAACTACAAGTAAATGAGAAAGGGATAAAAGACAATATCAAAGCCATCTTAGACACATGGACAACTCAATCCGGTTATCCTGTCGTTAAAGTCAATGTTACAAAAAATGCTATACTTCTAGAACAAAACCGTTTCTTCTTTAAAGAAGAGGAGAATAATTCTGACAAGACTATATGGCACATCCCGATCCAATGGGCACAAATTCAGAATAGTGCAGACTACTTTGATACCAGGCCGAAATTCTGGTTGACGAGTAAAACAATAAATCACCCAATAAGAAACCCATCCAATTCACTTTTAATATTCAACACGCAGCAATCAGGTAATTAAGCGAAGCAAATTAAAAATTGGCACGAACTAGAAAGAATGATAAATATAATAAAATTATAATAAATAAACAATATTTAACAAATTTTAATAAACGCATCTGCGTTATTTGATGATATTCACTATTTTTATTCCAGGTTATTATCGTGTAAATTATAATAAGGATCATTGGATGAAAATAATTGATTATCTTAAAAATAAGGATATTCGACCAATTCACGAAACCAATCGCGCGGCATTAATTGATGATCTTATGAATCTTGCAAGAGCAAACTACATCGATTACAAAACTGTTATATCTGCTATAACGTATTTGGAAAGAGAAAATAATTATTTCCCTTGGCGCGCGTTCTTCAATAATCTGCCTTACTTGGACAACCGTTTTGCCGGACGCGATATTGAAGGCATATATAAAGTACGTACGTTAAAATTATAAAAATACGTGTATTATAATGAATATATTCTATATAAATTAAAAATTAAATTTTCTCATTATACTTTTTTAATTTATTACTAATACATAAATTACCGAAATTGTTATAATTTCTTTTATGTTCTATATAAAGAAAAATTATGTTAAAAGAGTTTAATTATTTCAAAATTTTATATTTATTTAGTCGAAAGTAATAAACTTTTCTTGTTTATATTTATTAATATAACTCTCAAACTTCTTTTTCTTTCTACTTGATAAATCAAATTCTATTTTAAACTGCAAATTCTACTTTAAACTTTTTGGGCGCCATTTAGTTTTCTTTAAGTTTATTTGTATAAAAAAAAATTTGCAAGTAATTTTACAGAAAAAAATGTATAATTTTTTTCAGAAATGGTTAACATCGTTAATAGAAAAACTTTACGCACGGTTAGGATTTGAGGATAACAACAAAGACGACGATTTAACTAAGATGTTAAGAATACATACTCGCAAATGGGCTTGTAAATTAGATGTAGCAGATTGTAAATTCTATGCTGCAAAATATTTCCAATTGAAGCAACATTCAAAAACGTAAGTCCAAAACCAAATTAAAATACATTTATTTCTTTGCTTGTCATAAAGCATGTAGAACTAATATGTAATTTTATTATTAATTTTTATTAATAATGATTAATATAATTAATATATATTGTTAATATAATCAATATTTTAGCATGTATTGATTATACAGTACGCAAGCCTCATGTGTATTTGTGTAAAAAGTATAGAGAAAAACAAAAACATAAATAAAATGCATGAGATTTATATAATATATAATATTGTATCAATTAGATTTTAATTATTAATTCTCTTACAGAATACCGCCAAATTACCGCGATGTCGTTTACTGCACAGCCATGAGAATGGACAAGACGAATAAAACTTACAACTTTTTATGGGAAGAGTACTTAAACAGCAAAGTGACCACAGATAAACTTGTAATTCTTAGTTCTTTGGCTTGTTCTGAAAACAAGGATGTTTTAGAAACGTAAGTATTGCAATATCCTTTTCATTGTTTGTATCGAGCTGTCATCGAAAGTATAAATTGATTGGCATCGGTGAATTACATTTACTATAATTATTTTATAAAATATACAATAACAAACATATGTTGTGTAGAAAATTGTACAAAGATGCAATTTATTTTGCAAATTTTCTAATATTTACGTTCACATATTTACGTTCAATGACTTCATGAGAAACAGACAATTTATTGAGTAGTTTTGAAGAAGATTTGCAGTGCTAGGCTAATTGTATTAATAATAACAAATTTATTTGTTTTTTATATTAAATCAAGGTTACTGCGGGATGCGGTCACAGAGAATTCAAATATTCGGTATCAAGATAGTGCAAAAGTATTCTCGAACGTTTACGATGCAAGTTTAACTGGTGTTGAAGTTGTCATGAAAGTGATTGAAACGAATTACGATGATATACTGCACCGACAGTGAGTAAATAATTATGCGCAATAATACAAATCATAAAATAATACAATGTAACATGCCATTTTCAATTACAGTTTCAATGATCATACAAAAATTGCAAACATAGTGAACGCTTTGGCAAGCAGATTATCTACTTATAATCTTTACGATCAGGTAATTTAATCAACTTCAAGTTATACATTTTAACTAATTTTAATTTACAATCAAAATTGCAAAAGAAACATCTCCAGTAAATTCTAAAAGATTTTTATAAAGAACAATATAATTAAATAATTTTTTCACATATGCATGCGGTACATATTTGATTAAATATTAAATTAAAAACAATTTAGGAATCACACAATTTTTCTGCTGCTATTACCGTATTTTATCAGATATTTTATAAAGCAAATCTTTAATAAATTTCAATTATATACTCGTTTAAAACTCTTGTCAACTAATCAATCAATATCTGTTCAATAAAATTACTTTTGACTCGCAGTATCAAAAATTACTCAAGTGGCTGACTAACAAAGAACCGGAATTCAAAAAATCCGTCGATTCCTATTTGGCAACGGCAAAATACGAGTTCGATTGGTACGAGAAAAAAGTGCCAGTAATTTTTGAAACATTGGACAATCTATTTCCAAGCAACACGTACCGCTTGCCGAAGACGCTTGCTCCAAAACTATACGACATATATCTCACACCCGACATGGAAGAAGGCGTCTTTGAAGGAGTGGTGAAAATACATATAACAGTTCGGGAAGATACTACGTTGATAGCTCTCAATTCTCACAAACTCAATATCTCAAGTATCACGATCTTCCGAAATGGCACGGAAATAAAAATGCTGAATTCTACAGAACATATTCCGCAGCAACTAAGGATATATTTAGCCAACTACGTACATACGAACGAGGAAATAATAGCGGAAATTCATTTTAACGGGATTCTAAATGACGATATGAATGGATTCTATCGCAGTTCGTATTTTGACAGGAACGGAGTGCAACAGTGAGTACAAATTATAAATAATTTTAACATAATACCTTGATATAATTTATCCAAAGAAAATAAAAGTTAGTTTCGTAATCTCACTTTTCAGCTTTCTAATTAAACTGTTATTAACTACGACTTAATATAAATGTTAATGCGCAAAAATAAAAGTATCCCATTAAATTAATTAGATCAGATTTTAATATTTAATTCGTTCATTTATTTTACAGTTGGCTGGCTACAACACAATTCGAGCCTACGTATGCTAGACAGGCTTTCCCCTGTTTCGATGAACCAGCATTTAAATCGAAATTCACAATTAACATTCAGAGGCTAAATCATTACAACTCGCGGAGTAATATGGAACTTAAATCAGAAACTAAAAAGTAAGTATGAATGAAAATATATTTAACAAACTTGGATATATATATATATATATTATATGCCTCGTATATACATATAGTTATCGAGTGTAAAAAGTACACGACAAAAAACATTTTGTCTTTGACGAGGAGTGGATTTCTATCTGTGCAAAATTTTTTGTATTAAATTTTTAACACTGGTGTTAATGTAACATATTGTCATTTGTTTTTATTAATTAACATATTGTGTTTATTTTGACTTTTCTGCATCAAGTTAATATTCAACGTTTCTAAGAGTTAAAATAACACAGTCTATACATAAATGCACGAATTCTTGGTAACGTATTTTATATATTAAAATAAACACCTATAAGTTGTGTTACTTTTCTCTCTATAAGAGTTTCCATCTGTTAAATCGACATTTTCTATGTTATACATTATAGAAAGATGTATTGCTGTTATCTGTTTGTTTGCAAGAAAAAGAGAAGAAAGAATAACATTAATGTAATAACATTTTATTTTAATTAAATTTTAACATTATAAATGTGTGAATTTAACATAAACTTTGTTTCTAGATAGCGTCCATGTGTTACAATCTTTTACATATTACTTATGTTATTTATTTACGTATTTGCCTTCTGCTAAATTAACATAAAAATTAAAGTGGATAAATTGGGACGTGTAAAATGTATTAAATTTAACACGAAATTTGTTTACTGAATACATAAAAGTCAGCAGCTTTATGTTATTACAATTATCTGTTACTTAGGAACGATAACTATATGTTGGACACATTCCACACTACCAGCGTTGATATGTCGACGTATCTGGTAGCGTTTGTTGTCTCCGAATTTAAATCTGTGGACAATCCTGAAAACGCAACTTTCAACGTATGGGGTAGACCGGAGGTCGTGGCACATGGAGAATATGCTCAAAATATTGGCGTGAAGCTTCTTGATGAGTTACAGAATATTACGGACATCGACTATCCTTTACCTAAGCTGGACTTGGTGGGAATTCCAGATTTCTCCATGGGCGCGATGGAGAACTGGGGTCTTGTTACTTTCCGGTAACATTGCTATTTTTCCTTAACGATTATATAAATCAATACCAGTCAAAAATCTTACATCGCTTATAGAAAAAAAAATCATTACTTTAATGAAGAAAGACGTACATAAGTGCTATAAAATTTAATTTTAGTATACTATTATTTTATGCTTTAATAGAAATATTTTGAGAAACAAAGATTTTAATGATTTAGTTGTTGATTTAAATATCATTGAGAGACTTATATAAAACGACGCAATTAAATCATTAAGATAGATAAACGTTATAAAATTTTATGACATTTATGTACGTCTTTCTTCATTAAAGTAACGACTTCCCTTTCCATAAGTGATGCAATATTATTCACCGGTACTGTACGTATATGTGTGTTATCTATCTACATTTTATATAATAAATTTCTCATATTGTATAAATAATGCGATGTCTTTAACAGCGAATACGGAGTTTTCTATAATAACAAAGAAGCTACATCCACATATGAAAGATACATAATCACCACAATAGCGCATGAACTTACTCACATGTGGTTCGGAAATCTCGTTACTTGCGACTGGTGGGATTATATTTGGCTCAACGAAGGTTTTGCACAATATTTCGAATGGTTTACATCTGATCGGGTGTGTAATGAATGATATTTGTATAAAAGAGAAGCTATACATTTTTCACCTCTACCACTAAATGGATCTTTGTTCTTCAAAATGCAACAATTTATTTTTCTTTAAAAAATCGAGAAATCAACTAACGCGTTTAATTCTCTTACTTTTAAAATTTGCTTAAATTTCTAAAAGAACTATAGTTTGCTATAAAGCAAAATTTTTCAAATAATACGTTAGAGAATACAAATATTATTGTAAATAACAAATACAATAATTTTCATTTGCATTACCTTCTTAGATACTCCCAGAATACAAATTCATGGATCAATTCGTGGTTTACGAGCTGCATCCTGCTCTGTCAATAGACGCTTCGATTTCAACACATCCAATGACAAATCCCGTTAGAACACCGGAAGAAATAGCTGGTGCCTTTGACGGTATCACTTACGGGAAATGTATGTATAATATCATATTATAACACAATAAATCAAGATACGTAACAAGATACGTAACATATTATATCATAATAATCAAAATCCCTAACACATAATATCGAGAGAATTCTTATTGCAAATATTCTTCACAATTTCTTATAAGTTTTATTCGCTGCTATAATAATATAAGATTCTATAAATAAAAAATATAAAATTATGCGAAACACAAAATTGTTATTATTATAAAATTTACTATTATAAATTTTTTATCCCAAAAGCAATTTATACTATAACGATGTTTTATTTTACAAGTACAAAGTATTTGATTACTAAGTTAAGTGCTTCTATATATATTCTTCTGTATTGATATTTGAAGTTTTCTCTCTCAATATTCTGCTAAACACTTTATATTTAATATTAAAATATTTATATGTATTTCAGCTGCTAGTGTCTTACGAATGATATTCAACGCATTCGACCAAGAAGCTCATATATTAGCACTCCGTGATTATTTAACAAAACAAAAGTATCGTACGGCACGTCCTACAGATTTATGGGAAAGCTTCGAGTCGTTTATATCGATACCAATTGGCAATAGAAACGCAAGCGTCGAGGAAGTCATGAACACTTGGACGAATCAACCGGGATATCCCGTCGTCAATGCTAAATTATCTAATTCCATATTAACGCTTACTCAGGTAGTATTATATATTTTTATTATATCGTTCTTCCGGCCTTTTCTTACACGTATATTTCTAAAATTCTATAAATCACTTTAACGTGTTTTGTTGCAGGAACGGTTCCTAGTAAATAGAAATACCACTGGCAATGAGTTTTATTGGATACCAATTGATATAGTCGTTCCATCCGACATGCTTAGTGAATATATTGATACTACTTTAAAGCACAAAGGATTGTGGCTAGGACCAAACCCTCTGAGAGTATATATTAATCCTATTAATGATTGGTTCATCGTGAATTACAAACAAACTGGCTTCTACCGTGTTAATTATGACACTTCTTCATGGAAAATATTAATTGCGAAGCTAAATAATAAAGGATTCGAAGCTATCCATGTCTTGAATCGTGCTCAAATTATAGACGATCTCTTTAACTTAGCTCGCGCTAATTACGTGGAATACGAATTATTGATGGACGCATCGAAATATTTGGCACAAGAGACACATCATTTGCCCTGGAAAGCATTCTTCAATGGCCTATCATTCATTTACAGAAGATTTGAACAGCAGAGTTCCCAGAAGGAGCTAAATGAATACGTTTTGAAATTATTATCTAATATGTATAACAGATTAGGATTCTCTGACCGCAATGATGATACGTATTTAGACAAATTAAATCGGGAAATAATTCTTCAATGGGCCTGCCAGTTAAATAAAACGGATTGTGTCAACACAGCTAAAAAACTATTTATGCAGTGGCGTAAGGATAATTCCGTACGGTAAGATTCCAACACACACAAGTTTCGATAAAATTATTAAATTGATACTAATTGTTTTAATCTTAAATATCTGATATATTTGTCCGTGTCGATTATCTCAGTCTATACAAGAATCAGGAGTTTCTATTTTAAATTAAAAACGTTATAAAATATACAACTTAAAATTAAACGCATGCTGAGAATGAAAATGTTACAACTTAAAATTATCTTGGAAAATTGTAAAACGGGGTTTAAAAAAGATTCTATAGAGAATTAGAATTATGAACTTATATTTATTAGAACTTAAATAATTATGTGCTGATTAAGAGATCCGAGAACCAAATTCGTCGGTGCATCTTAATGACCAAATTTGGAGTTTATTTCATTACGGAATTTCTTATTTTTATCTAACAAACTTTTCTTATTCATAGAATTCCAACTAATGCACGACCAGCAATTTATTGTACCGCAATAAAAGAAGGACAGACAGATGATTGGGAATTCCTGTGGAGTCAGTATCTACTGACGAACTTTGCAACAGAGAAGAAGATCATTATAAATGCGCTCGGATGCTCGACAAATGAGACGGTGCTCCAAAAGTAAGTTTCCAACCTGATAATATAATATATATAATGTAAACTATTTTAAACAAAGAAAACTGTAAAGTGTTACCCTTCCAGTTCGTTTGTTTAACATATAATTGATATATATATATATATATATATATATATATATATATATATATATAATTTAAAAACGTAAATTTAGAGAAGGGTTTTAACTCGCTTGATAAAATAATTGACTAAAAAATTAGCTATGTAATTAACTTAAATTTTTAACTTTTATCAGTAAGTGTATTTATAATGATGAAATTAATCTACTTTTCCGTATTCATATCATGGAATTAAAATTATAATGGTCATAATAATAATCTCTTTTGATCCCCGACTTTATAATCACTCGATGAATTCACAAGCAATTTGTTTAAATAGTTATTTAGAAAAAGCCATTGAAAAATACGATCCTGCCAGCGCTGCCATTCGACGACAAGATGTTTCAGCGGTATTTGCATCCGTGTACAACGCAGGTCCAATAGGAGTAAACGTTACCCTCAACTTTTTAACAACATATACCACAGCGTTGTACCAATAGTGAGTGTCATTACAGTACTATTTACTGTAATTGTACCAACAAAACTCTTACGTTTGTACGTTTTCGTTACAGTTTCGGAAGATGGGACGAAGTAGCAGATTTGTTCGTTAATGTGGCATCGCAGATATCAAGCGAGGATCAATACAAAACGGTAGGATTATTCAGAATTTTTTTTCAAAAAATTGAAAGTAAAAGAGCAAAAGAGCTTTAATTCCTAAAGAGAGAAATCAAAGATTTACTTTTGCATATTGTATATTAACTGAACTGCCTGTCAGTATCATAACTTTTAAGTATTTTATTACAAGTATTTTATACACTATTATCTAGCATATATACTAGTTATGTACTATTATTATTTAAAAAGTGTATTTCGCATAAAAAGTGCGACATTTATAAATCAGATAATATCATCAAGTAATATATATTAAATGGCAATGATGTATTATTCTTTCTTCTAGTTGGTGGACTTCGTTGTACATGATATAACTGTGTATCCTCCATCCATGAGAACGAAATTACTTTCCGCTGTCACTACTGTGGAAACCAACTTGTTCTGGTACAAAAATAACGGTCACAAAATTCAAAAATGGATATTGAGCATAAACCCTGAAATAGAACCAAAACCAGACAGTTCTACAAGGCTAGAGTCACTGAACATTGTTTTTACAACTCTCATTGCTTTAATAGCGTATCTTTTAAACTATTACTGAAAAATTAAATTTAACGGAAAATCATGATAATGAAGATTATTCTATAGCTTTCTATCACGCAAAATAGAAGGAAATATAGTATTCTAGATTCCGTGCTCTTTTATTTTGTAATTTATCCTTTTTAAAGCTAAGAAGAGCGAAGTTATATTTTCTTTATACAATATTTTAATGCAAAGAATTATATTTTTAATCAAACTTTGTAATTAGAAAAATAAATAAAATGGCATAAAATAAATTTAAGATTTATTACATAATATAAGTGATAATATAACAATTAAATAATATATAATATTACTTAGCTATAACATATTTGAAAGTTATTAAAATTTAATTTATTACATTATCCTATATAATTAACAGTACGAGTTACAATCCCTTCGTGTTCCTACCTCCCCGAAGTAATATGTACTCTATATGTATGTACGTATATATATTCCCCGCCTATCCATACTTCTATTATATTCATATTCCTACCTAAATATTTCGTATTCCTCATATTTCTATTTACCTAACGCGTTATTCCTGCCTACCCAAATTTATTAGTTTATTTAGTTTTATTATTATTAGTTTATTTTAGCAATATTAATTAGTCGCGACCGCGATTACCCGAAATTAAGGAAGTTCAGATTTTAAAAGAGAGTTTGAAAGATTTTAAGTTTACAATTAAGCTGGAGACGTCACTTTCCCGTCTCCGATTGCGCATACACATGTGCAAAAAATATTACCCTACCTTTATGCACATTATACATTATACACTAAATTGGTGGTGTTCAGCACCAACCTACCTTGTGTAGATCTTCTCTTCTTTGACCAGTTTGACCATATCATTTCATGGCCAAATCCATTCTGGCAAAGCCAGAGACAATAAGAAGGAATACGCCTTCTGTTGCCGCCTGATCATAGACGGCAGATGAGCGTAATGATTTTACGCTTTTTCCCAAGATGCGCGAAACACGACCGCGTCACGAAGGGCCATTTGTAACAAAATTAAATTAAGTAATTATAAAATTATTAGCGTTCAAAATCTACTTATTATCGTATATACTATAATTTACGCAAGTGATCATTTTCTCGATTAAGAACAAAAAAGATTTTATAATTAGTTAGGAGCTGTTAATTTAGAAAAAACCTTTTAATCAATCGCGTATATAATCCGAATAAATTCGACTACATTTTATGAATAATAGGAACTTTAATTTAAATCTAATATAACCCTACAGGACTTAAATAAAAATGTAAAATGTAAATAAATAACAATATTGATTAACGCAAACTGAAAAATCTAAGGCCCATTTTTTTCGATATCGTTTCGCATATCGAGTCTCACCTCAAAAGGGTGAGAAATACTTAAAGAATTAATGACATGAGATCCGAAAGAGATAATCAAGTTCCTGCACAATTGAGCTAATGTGAATACTTTATGCACTCGAGCAAACAATTTGAAATTTGATAGCTACATCTTATTACGATAATTATACTACTAAAAATCAAGTATGTATATTAACGCAAAATTAAGTAATCAAATTTAAATAAATTATTGCAGCAAATTTTCTGTTTCGCGAAACATTATTTATTAGATCTCACGTCATATCGCTTTAACTAGTATAAAAACCAGTTATCAATACATATAAATAGACTGTGAAAGCTTAGGCTAAAATTGGTGCGTTATAAAAAAAAATAATTTTAAATAATGATCGTACACACACAATTTTGTTAAATAGATTACGGAAAAAATATATTAAATAGATTGTATTATACATAACAATAAACGATTAAAATAATGCAAGGTACTTTTTATCTTCAATCGTGATATGTGCAGGTTAAAAGCATTTCTAAGCGTATATATTGCATTCTTGCACCAATTTATATAACACTTAATCCTGAAAGATATTGGGATGGAATTTACAATAACAAAATGTACGATAAATCAATTTATGTGATTTATCCAGGATTAAATGTGAAATCCTAATCTGACCCAGTCACTCCATTTTAAGGCAACGAATCTATGAAACGTAATATACGTAATAATTTATTGTAATAACTTGACATAGCGTCTCTGCAATATATTTGACGTAATTGTCACAAATTCATTACCCTAATAATCATAAAATTTTAATCATTACTCACCGACTGATGCGCAACAGCGGAGTTATTCTGCAACGTCGCTACGATGATTCTGTAACAAACAAATATAAAATCCGAATTAAAGCAGGATACAAAAGAGAGAGACAGTCAATATTTCAAAAACTGATTACTAAACACTAAATTTTATATTATTGTTTATTAAGCAAATTTAACAAAATAATCTTGTAATTTCTTAAGAATACTTTATCCATTGAACATATAAGCTTCTATAAAATTTCTAAAATAAAACTCTTTTTCTCTAACTTTTATTTTCTGAATAACTATCCGATTGAAAAGTAAATGACCCATCCGTATAAGATATAATATATGTATATTAGAGCGTGTCATTTTGGGGCAATTTTTTTTTTTATTTCACGAATATAGCATATATACTTCCAGGAAGGTAAAATAAGATACCTGTTAAATTTTTAAATATTAATATTAACAGATCACTCATCGCGATTTTTTATTTTTCATTTAGTAACATAGAAAAAATTGTATAACTATCTAACAAACAGTAATACAGCATTGCGCCACATAGATTTAAAGTTCAAAGTATAAACCTTAATATCGTCTAAATGGTTATATTTATGAAAAAAACATAAGAGACCTTTTTTGTAGATCGTTAAATTTTCTACAAAAATATGTATTGAGTATTTCATAATTTTTAATAGTCGATATGATATAAAATTCATAAGAAGCAAAAACAAGTTTTATAAAATTTATCAAACTTTAACTTTGAATATCTTTTGAACGGTTGAATTTATGAAAAAATGATAAGAGATCTTTTTTGTAGAGCGGTAAATTTACTACAGAAAATCTATGTGGCGCAATGCTGTATTACTGTTTGTTAGATAGTTATAAAATTTTTTCTATATTACTAAATGAAAAATAAAAAATTGCGATGAACGACCTGTTAATATTAATATTAAGAGCTAAAAATTTAACAGGTATCTTATTTTACCTTCCTGGAAGTATATATGCTATTTGTAAAATGAAAAAAAAAGTTGCCCCAAAATGACACGCTCTAATGTATATGTATAAATAAATTATATTTACCGCATGTTGCTCCGCCGGCGCCTGATGCCTCCTCCTAGGCCTCCACCTCCTCTCAGGCTGCATGCTCGGGATGTCAGCTACTGTTCCCTCGATGCGAAGATACTCCTTCCCGCGTGGATATTTTCTGTAACATAAATAATCGAATCGATTAAATAATTGTTACGCGCAAACATCTTATTCGTTATTCAATTTCATATTTTTTTAAATTACTATTGCAACACACAAATTCAAAATCCAACTTAGCGCTCGAATGACACACAATTAACATAAAAAAAACCTAATAATTTTACATGAATTACACGAATATGCTGTTCGTCTTTCAAAGGTAAGTACCAGGAATAAAAAATTAGGTATTTTATTTCCACGGAGAAATTTTTTCCGTAAACTTTCGTACAAAATGACAAACAAAAGTTTCCCTTTTTATTACTTATACAAATTATTCAGGTGCACTTGTACGAATCGTTCAACCAGGCGATTTACAAATAAACAAAAAAAAGAAAATTTAACAATTAATTCCAAAGTGAAGTTAACGAGTAATATATAAATTTTAAATAATATTCACCACAAGGTTGCTCCGCCGTAGCCCGATGCCTCCTGCGGCCGCCCGCGCCGCCACCCCTCAGGTCCCTCCATTTCTCACTATATAGCACAACCGTACACGTTCGACGCAACACTCGCGAAAGAGAGACTAATTACGATCGCGCGTGCTAATTACCAAAGTAACGCGCGACACTTTACGCATTCCCGGAGTTAATCAACGCGGGCTTTACTACATATCAAGAGAGACACGATTCGCTCGACATCGACGACGTTATTATGCTGGGGGGCTACACTATGCGCGTTTTCGCGAATCGCGCGGATTCGCGAAAACGCGCATAGTGTAGCCCCAGCCTTTACACAAAGTGGCACGAACGTTACGGCAGGAAGTGGGAAAGACTCGGAGAATCGCGGCCAACTTCGCGCGCCACCCGTTTTGTCTCCCGAGAAAAAGAATTGACGCGGGCGTCACGGGAGAGACGATCTCGTCCGAACATTCTTTCACTGTATATCACACACAAAAACTCGAATATAACTACACGTACGAATTAAGATTCGAGTTAGACACTCGCGGCACCGTGGCGCTCGAAAGTACGACGTCGCGTCGTGTGTCGTGTCGCGCCCGACAGATACCGGCTATTTCTTCGCGAAATACGCACTTCACTTTTCGGCGAGCCGCTGACGCACGAGTGCCACATAAGTCTACATCACACGATTGTCAAACCTGACGGTATCGAGTTCACTACGAGTTGTACACACTGTAACAATCACCGTGTGATACATCGTCGTGACGAGCGCTGGCGCGAGCTCGATCCGCTGCCGGCTACGTGCCCGCGACGTTCCAATGAACAATCATGGCTGGTCGTTTTTCAGTACTGCGCGGTACTACGCGAGTCAGAGCAGCAACGCGATTTGAACTTCGATATCACTCGCGCGACGTATGAGATGTGTATATCGATGTATGTGTATGTGTATGTGTGTGTATGTGTGTGTATGTGTATGTGTATGTGTGTGTATGTGTATCTCGATTGAATGAATCGCATAAGTCCACACGAAAACTACACGTACATTTTAACAAGCGATCGACACTTTCACAGTTCTTATTTGTTTTCAATTCACGTCGTCATCAGCGATCGTGAGAGAAAGACGGTGCAGGCGCGGCGATCCGCGGATTATTTCTTGTAATCTCGAGCGAAATATCTTCTCTGGGAAAACTCGCGCAATGTATCTCGAATAAACGCGTAAATTCACACGGAAAGTACACGCATTGACGAGCAATCGACACCTCCGCGGCTCTTCCAGTCTCAATTCACGTCGTTAAAGGAGCAGCGATTGCGAGAGAAAAACGTAAGGCGATTATTCGCGAGCCGTTTCTCGCATCTCAAATGAAATATATACCTGCTCGAGCAAACAGAAACGACGTGTTGCGTAGCATTTATGCATGGCATCGAGGAGCTCGATAGTGCGCCCGTGGCATCGTTTAATTGCGAAAGAGTGATCGCGCATATCCTCCCGTGGCACTCGTTTCAGCGACTCAAAGGGTGCATTCGAGGAGCACGCTATTAGCACAATTATCGTCCAAAACTGTTCGAGGAGACGCTTTGTGGCGCTGTGATAGTCGATGATGACGTCACTGTAAAGGCAGTGTGACGTCATCACTCGCGCTATTTTCGCTATTATTTTCGAGGTGAGGCACGAAATACTATTGGCGCTTAAGCTGCGTTCGGGGAGCTTGCTATCGCTGTCGCGCTATTGGCTCTTCGAACGAAGTTCATAGCGTTTGCGTTTATAGCGTTAATAGCGTCTCCCCGAATGCACCCAAAAGATAATGCGTGGAAAGTGATGCGCGATTCTGATTCGATTATTTGAGAATCGATTCTTTTTCATGAATTAATCGTGATTATTAATCGATTATTCAGACGGTCGATTATTTGCGAATCGATTCTTTTTTCTTGATAATCGATTATTTTCAGGGAGCCTATTGGCTCCTACACATGGGACGCAACACGCTTGCGCGCGGCAAGAAGCGACGCGGTAGCCAATCAAAGTTCGCCAACTGTCGCCGCGCGGTAACCGTTACCGTGTTCAGTTGCGCATTCCGTGTGCACGTGCAGCCCATTTTACTTCGAAAGTTCTAATTACGTCTTTATATTAAACAATTTGGTGTGTATCGCCGATTGCGAGCGACTTGGAGCTCGATTTGAAGCGAATGCAGCGAATAATTCCGCCATTACAAGAGTTCCCGGTCGTATTGTTTTATTATTAATAGAAACTCGGCGACGATTCGCTCGTTTCATTGGCCTAGTTTACACCGATCTCTTGATACGCGTATCAAATAGTATATTTGAACTGATCAGCCAATAATCAGACTTATTTACTAGTTATTTACTATTTAATACGCGTATCAAGTGATCGGTGTAAACTAGGCCAATGTGTCGATCACGGCGGTGAAACCAGAGGTCGACGAAGACGAACGACGACGACGAGGACAATCCGTAAGTACTATGTGCAGCGTGTAAATTCTCTGTTAATGCTTTATTCTATTACCTGTTTGTAGTGTTTGTACCTTAGATTTACCCAGCTATTCTACGGTTTACTGCTCTTCTACAGGTCCTAAAGCATCAGTCGAAACAGCGAGGTCTCGTATGAGCACGTGAGGAGCCGTTAACAACGGCTACGCTCTCCGGCGGAGAACCTCGATCGATTTAGCTTTGCACCATATGATGGCCAAATCTAGCGACTTGGATTGGCAAATCGAGCAGCTAAAGAAGTGTAAAATTATCAAGGAGGCTGAGGTTAAGGTACGAGGTGCGCAGGTCAACTTGTGTGCAAAAGCCAGCGAAATCCTGATCGAGGAAAGCAAGGTACAGCGTGTTGACTTACCTGTGACAGTAACTATCTCTATTTCTTGTAAACAGCTATCACTTGTCAGAATTTGACAATCATTAAATATATTTAAAGCCTATATACGCATGATGTGTTTTCCTTCGGTTTGTGGCAATATCCATGGACAGTTTTATGATTTGAAGGAGCTATTCAAAGTAGGTGGAGATATGCTACAAAATTACCTTTTTATGGAAGATTCTGTAGTCCAAGGTTTTGATGCTAT